>NC_090877.1:21250477-21257977 GCF_036669935.1 Montipora foliosa | reverse complement strand
CAATTTGATCGACAGTGATCACTACAAACGTCACAAAAAGATAAGAATGACAGAATTCCATTCACCCTCACTTTCCATCCTCATAATCACGCAGTCATAAGTATCATTCTTAATAATTTTAAATTACTCCAAAATGATCCCGAGACTGGTAGAATCTTTTCGCAACCTCCACTTATTTCATTCAAACGCGACAAAAACGTAGGCAACTTTTTAGTTAGAAGCGCGCTCAAAACTAACGAGCAACCCGGCACTTTCAAATGCGCGCGCCCACGATGCAAAACTTGTCTTTTCATTGTTAACACTAGAAAGATATCGGGACCTAAGTGATCTGTTAAGATCACCGATCGTTTCACATGTACCTCCGCAAATGTCATTTATTGCATTACCTGTACGTTATGCAATAAATTATACATTGGTGAGACAGGTAGACGACTAGGTGACCGATTCCGCGAACACCTTCGCGATGTTGAGAAGAATGACAAAGATGCATCTAAGCCAGTCGCTCGTCATTTTAATCTGCCTAACCACTCCAAAAAACACATGGCTATCTACGGCCTTTCCCTACATCTAGGTACGAGAGAAAGCCCGGCAAGAATCTGGAACAAAAATTCATCTTCCAAATCGGTACCCTCAATCCTCACGGTATTAACGAACGCTTTTTATTTAACTAATATATTCTTATTTTTTACGTTGCCATGTTACCACCAATAGCGTAGCTCCTACTCTACTATAAAAACTACACGTAACCCATAATTCCTCGATTCGCTCTGACGAAGGGCTATTAAATGCTCGAAACGTCAGCTTTTAGAATCTCTGTACGGAGGCAAATTTACACTATCAACTCCGTGGATAAAACCAAATTTTTGTAACCTGGGTTGAGCCTGCGATCCAATCGCAAACCAATACCTGGTCAGCGTTTAACTTAAAAAAAGCCGACCTTGATGAGCTCTAAATTTGAGCCCGCGATATGGAAACGTGACACTGGTCAGCGGATACCTTTATTTGACAGGTGTCAATTGACCATAACATGGATGTCCAATATCAAAGATGGGTGCTGTAAACTGGCGTGATACTGGTCACATTAGGGAGTTTACGAAACAAGGACGACGACGGCTACGAGGACTTCATTTAAAAATACAAGTTTGGGTAGTCATATCACTACGAAGCAATTTCATGTCGTCTCGCGTTAAAAATGTGTAGTAATTGTCGAGGGATTAAACTGGTATGAGTGGGTTGGAAGCGTAGAGAGAGAGAACTGAAAATTAATCCTTATGTACTAACGTCCTCCACAGAACCTTGAATTTGGTCATTTCACGTCGTCATTTAGGAGATGACGGCAAAGAAATGTACCAAAATTTAATACGCACGTGTAGAGCGTGCAGAGCCATTGTTTTTGCTCACTAAACCTATTGTTTTCAGTAGCGTCGTCGTTGCCGTCGGCGTCGTCGTTTGGTAAGTTCCCTATTGGCATACGTGAACGGGTGGACGGACGGACCGACGGTCGATGACGTCATAGTTATAAAACCAAAATTTCTGGCACGGATGGGTTACTTTGGAGCTCCGCGCGCGCGCCCTTCGGCGCGCGGAGCTCCGCTATATCTTGGAGGGTAACATCATTAAGGATAACTGGGGAAACAATGTGTGAAATGCCCTAGGGCCCCTCTCCTCATCCTCTAAATCGTAATTGTTCTTACCTATGCCAGATGTTTGGTATTTTCCAACGTAACAAGCGATAGCCAGAGCAATGATGAACAGCTTCATTCTGCGACTTCGTTGTGGGTCTCTGGACAAGGTCAAACAAATAATGTTAATTTAGAGTTTTGAAAACTTTGCACCTACAATTCTCTCACAGGTATTAAAGTTGTCAAAATAGGTAGAACTGCCAACGATAATAAATAATGTAACTTCAACAACACTCACGTTAATATTAAAGTCTAGGTTAACCCGTAAATAGTCTTCAAAAGCAATGGAAAACAAGCCCGTCTTCTTTTATGTCGTTAGATTCAAGGAATATGAAATTTGGGTTTTGTATGTGGCAAAACAACCACTGATCGGATTGCACCCAACGAAACAGTTGATTCTACGTCGCCAAAAGCCTTAAGAGGTGTTAAGTAAAAAATAGCATAAAAGATTCGAAACCAGGGAAAATGGACAATAACTTTTAGCTAGCGATTTCTGAAACAAACATTTTAGTCTCTAAAATTAATTGCCGGGCACTCCAACTTTCAGCTAAGATATCCGAACGGATCAAATTCTAGTAGGTGATAAAAAAAATCTTTTGAAATACTCTTTATGCGTTGCAACGAACTAAGAAATTTACCTCGTAGGCTTTGAGTTGAATTTGTGATTTTTGGGTGTTCGTGAGTGAATGTCTTCAAGAAAATAGTTAATATGGGAAAAATCTAGCTTTTTTTTCCGAGAAAATATGAACAGTTCTGGTCACAAAGCTTCAGGTTTGCTTTTTGCTTGATTACAATCCCAAATTCACTTACCGAGTAAGTTCAATACACGCAGTACCACCTTCCGGCGAAGCTGATCATTTACTTCTACCACGGCTGAGTTTTTAGTCAAAGATTGAGGGTTTGAGCAGTATGACGAAACGATGCAGTGAGCTTAGGAATTCAGTCCTGGTTTTTGTTTTAGTTTCCATTAAATGCAAACAATGAATCACTTGTAAGAACTTAACCACAAAGCAAGTGGTTAATTGTGGTTTAATTGATTAGCAGCTTGTGAAAACTGGTTCCTTTCCAATTTGACAGGCTGTAAAGGATGACGATATAACTCTTAAAGGCGTACTATGCATACATTTATCGAAAAGGTGTTAACTGCATTATCATTTGCCGTACGTCGTACCCATATCCTTTTTTTTTTTGTTCCAGGGCTCGAACTTAACTTTTGAATTGAATGGTAAAATGGCTAGTACATGTTCAGGATTTACTAGCCGTAAATGTGGTTCTACTAGGAGCTTCTGTGCGGCATCATTCTCGTCACCAGAGCCTTGGATCGACCCAAGGCTCTGGGAAACTCTCTGTGGGAGAACATGCGCCGTAGGGTTCTCATAGCCAAATGTTCGCTATTTGAACCTTACGGCGCCTGCTCACTCCTCGTGCTAACATGAATGCACCAACACATTAGAGACGCCTTTCACTGTTCTTCACGAAAACCAATGAGAAGACCTTTTGTGTCAGTGTTCCCCAGAGCTCTTCTTTCCCTTAGACAAGAGAAGAGCTCTGGGGTCGAGATTGGTACAGCATAAGAAAGACTGTTATTGTTTGACATTTTATTTTAATTTAACGCTTTCACCCCTAAGCCGACCTAAACCGGCCATACTTGGTATTTTACTCAGTCTAACGCCAGACGATTTTACTTGTCAATGGGGAACCTCCAAGAGTCCATGGGTTAAAAGGCAAAAGAAAAAAAAATGTAAAACTGCTGTTGTTATCAAACTGCAATAAAATATGCAACGTCATATAAGAAAAAATATCTTGTCTTGTGCTCATGTTTAAATAAGATCTAGACGTGCTGCCTCATGAATCATCGCTTACTCTCTTGAGAGTGTAGGAGTTAAGTTGTTTGATTTGAGCCCTGTTCAGATGATTCAGCTGCTTTTGAGGACAGAAATGGTCCATGAAAATCAAGTATGGTGATCGCAGATTTGCGTTTCAAGAAGGCGGATAATTGTTTTCGTCGTAAGCTTTGCATCAGGGGTATGCGACTTGGCTCCATGCTCCCCCCCAGTCACGCAAGAAAATCGAGATGGAGACGAATAAACGCGAAACTGTTTACCGAATTAAGAATTATTTTTCTCATCTAGAACTACTTTTATTGTTTTATTTATGCCAGTTGTTAAATGACGAAAAATATTGAAAACATTTTGTAGGCTTATGTTATTTATTTATAGAGGTGAAAATTAAGTAGCCAAGATGGCTAGTAAATGAGCAAAATCCACAGGCCAAAATTCAAAATCTACTGGTATTTGGCTAGTAGACCACCGCCAAGTTCGAGCCCTGCAGTGTTTGTTGACGTTTCCAAGTGCTTTAATTAATTAATTAATTTAAATACTTAAGTCGTTGACTGATTCGAGGAATTTTTAGATTGATTTAGATAGTCTATGCGAGTGGTCTGTTAGAAATGAATTTCTTTTCCAGCCACATAAAAGTCATAATTTGCTTATCTCTTGCAAGCGTAATAGTTTTCAGCGCACTTATTATCTATATGGGCAGGATTTGGAGTTAGTTACGTCGGAGAGAGATTCATAGTAAGTAAGGATATCAATTGGAGTGGGCATTTGACTACAGCACCATCAAAAGGCTGTAAAAGTTTTGTTTGGATAAACCGCTAATGCTACTACCAATACTAGTACTATACCGCCACAACCACTGACACTAACACCACTACCACCACGGCTCCGGATCCGCCTCACTGCCACTGACACTACAAATACCATGATCACTGCTATCATCATCACAACAACTCCCACCTCCACCACTACGTGCTTTTATGAACATTAGTGAACATTAATATTTTCACCAGTTTTAAAATATTCTTACTCCTAAATCCTTTCAGAGCTTCTTTTTCAGGTGGTCTCTTTTATTTTTCATGTAGTCAGCTTTGCACAAAACTCCTCTTTTCTTTTCTGATCGACCTGATCCAAGGTTTCTAATCAAGCAGATTGACTTAACGTATTTCCAACCTAAAGCAAGCATGGGTTGAATTATTAAATACGCGAGGGCAACCTTTACAACCTGTCAAATTCGAAAGCAACCAGTTGTCCCTCGCTGTTAACCAATTAACTGGCAATTAGTCACTTGCTTAGTGGTTGAGTTCTTACAAGTGGTTTATTGTTTCCATTTAATGGAAATCTCATAAAACGTGGATAATGACCGAATTCCTAAGCTCATTGCATAGTTACGTCATAAAGATCTAACCCTCAATCTTTATGACTAAAACTCACTCGTATTGAAAATGGATATCTAGTTTTGAAGATGGCACCATGTGTACTGAAACTTCTCGATAATTGAATTTGGGACTGTAGTCACCCCACACGACAATCCTTTAAGTAATAATATTTCTCACCCGTAGAATATCTTTGCCATAGTCTAACATAGCAAGTGTTAGTCAAACGAGGTTGAACAGCTTCATTCTGTGACTGGGTCCCCGGACAAGGTCGTATAAAACAATTAAATATCAATTTGGATGTTTGAAAATTTTGCACCCGCAATTTTCCCACAAGTATTAGATTTGTCAAAATTGAAGGTAGAACTGCCAACTCTACTACTACTACTCTAATCAATGATGTAACTTTAGTGAAGAGTTTTTGACACTCACGCTAAAATGAAATCCCAGGTTAATTGTTGTACTTCACATCGATATCAGCCGTAACTAGTCTTCGAAAGCAATCAAAAAATAGCCCGTCTTCCTTTTTGTCATTTGGTTCAAGGAATGTGAAATTTGATTTTTTATTTACCGAAACAACCACTGATTGATTGCAATGAATGTCTTTTGAAAATAGTAAAAATGGAGAAAATCCGCCCCTTTTACCTCGACGAAAGTATACACAGTTCTGGTCAGAAAGCTTCAGGTTTGATTTGTGTTTGCTGGTGCATGTTATTTGTTACTCCTTTCGTTAACTTTGGCAGTATTCTGAAATGCAATTGACTACCAACAAATCGAAAAGTTGTACCTAACCACCGCGACGTTACGAGCCACTTACCCTCCCGAGCAAATGTCTGCCCAGCTTAGTTACAAGGGATTTCATGTAATTGTTTCATACCAAGCCCGTTTGATTGTGGGTCCAAAGGCAATGAAACTGTTGTATTAGTTCCCCCAGTCTATTCTCGTGGGGTAAAAAAACTACCCGATACACGAAAAGATCAAATTCTTGGGTGTCCTGGATCTTGGAGGATCGAGGATCTTGCCTGTGAAGCTCAAAGACTTGCCGAGAAGAGGAACTGGACTGTTATACGGTGAAATAGCGAATAATGAGACGGAGAGAAGTATCCAGGAGAGATGGTCAGGTAAGGCTCGCGGCAGGAGCCGGCAGCCGAATCCTCAATATATCACGGAATGGTAATTAGCATCCGGTAGCACTAGCAGCTGATCTTGGTAAGGAGCAACCAAGGGTCATATAAATCGGTTTTAATATCGAATAAAACGAAAAAATGAAGTCCAGTCTTGCGTCCATACATCGTACGAATAGCCAGTGATAATGTACTAGAATTCAAGAAAGACGACTGTCTGCCCGTCACAGTTAAGTTTGATATTAAAAACATTACGCTAGACACCCTAATCGTGAAAAATGCAAAGCTTAAGTGGCATCATTCCTGCCACCTTAAGTTTTGGAAATTTAAGGTAGAAAAAGCAAAAGAAAGGAGGAACAATCGTGTTAAAGCAGACCAGCAACAACAAGTGGTGGATCGTGGTATGAAACGAGCTCTGAAGGCTGACAGTAGCGTAAAGAACGAAAAGTGTGTGTATGTAACGAAGATGATGGGGCGACGTACAGTTTCTGGACGTTGGAAGCCGAACCTAGAAGCCTCCGCGTAAAAAAGGAAATTATGTAAATTAATATGTAAATTGGTAGATATCCTACAGGGGAAAGCAATCTCGATTTGCTTAACCGAGCGCGCAAGGTGGTATCGGTATTGTTTACCAAGTTCGCGCGGTGTTCTGGGTAACTTGAGTCACGAGGCAGAAAGTCATGTCTATCGAAGGTTCAGCATAGGCGATTGAAGGTAAGTAATTTTCGAATATTTACAGCGATTCCGTTTACCTTGAAAATCAAAGATTTCAGTATCTGATAGAAAATCGTACTGCCTGGGTCAGAAATCGATTTTTCAGGCACAAATCATAAACAGGGGCGACGATTTGTCAGACACAAGTAAAATCAGACTGAACAGTGGCGACAGACTCGACCACAAACAGCTAAACGCAACCTCAGAAAGCAAAAGCACAGTCTCGGTATCATCATTTTCAAACAATCTTTGATCATTTTTACAACGGTTATTCACAGATATTACACCATTTGCTGTTCATTTACGCTTTACGCAAAATATACATTTGTTTACGTCAACAGTTGAAAGTATACGGCAAATATACGTTCATTAGCACTTCCATGAACTTCATTAACGCGAACTAACGTTCAATAACGCTATTTGCAAACGGATGAACAATTGCACCTTTGGACAATCAAAGATAACAAATGTACTTTCAATCTCGCGCAATGCATGGTTAATCATTAACATCAATAGAAAATCAATTGCATAGTATGACAATCAATGGCATATTAGAGACATACATTAACTAAATTTGCATAGAGACGCACAATCAATTGTACCTTCACACAATCAATCGTTCATTCGAAATGGTCAAGCGTTAACGTGAAGTGACAAACGTTTGTAGGAAAAAGAAGTTTCAAAATTGTTTTGTAATCATCCCACAATTTCTTCATTATTTAAAACATCTTGGAATGTACGTTTCCCTAAATATGTTCCACTGTCC
>NC_090877.1:21225477-21240477 GCF_036669935.1 Montipora foliosa | reverse complement strand
TGTAATCACTCTACCCTAACACAAACACACACACACTGCACTGAAAGGCGCTGTAAAACTAAGCTTTCATTTCTTCCATACAAAAATGGCTTCAGATGACTGAAGTCCGAAGCAAATGAAATGAACGATTCCTGTTCTTTCCCGCTTTAGAACAAGGTCAGCCTGCGTAAGGGTACTGGTAGACGACAAAGTAACAACACGTTAAAACTCACCGTTCTGACAAGCAAAAGCGTTCCAAGCAAACCACTTTGGAATTTTTCGGATTTAGCGCATACAACGAACAAGCATCACCGTTTGTATTTACAAAGTCATGTTTCTGTTAAAAGATACAGAAATGTTAAAGGCATTTTGAGAACAGGCGACGTTCAATATACAAGAACGTTTCATGATAAACGAGCACTGACACAATTCTACAGCAAGCCCCATTGTCTAATTTTCCGGTCGACGCCCTCTAAACGGCGCAATGCTATCCAAGTAATTGAACGAAATCTTTCATCCGAACGTAGACCTTAAGTAGTTCTGCATTGTTAGTATTAGGGTCACTTTTAGGTAACTATTATTTATTACAAAAAGCCACTGCCATGTTATGTTTAATTTTAGTTTTCCGAAAAAACCTTTCATTTCATAGGAACTGAGATTTAAGGGCCTTTCCGCACTGGTAACAAAATTGTTTATTTTGGCAAATGTACAGTCCTAAACTGTGGATGAATTGTCCTGACTCGACAATGTTTGTTCGAAGCGGACAAATTTCAAAGGCGCCGAAGATAAATTTTGTCCCGGTAAAACAGGACAATAATTGGTCAAGTCAAAAAATGGAGAGATACAGTCACGCAACATGTATTTTGACGTGTCACGGCTGGTCGCAATACATTAAACAAAGGTATGCCGGTGCATTTGCAGATGTTTTCGAAAGTACTCCTCGGGAATTCTTCGGTCGGCGTTAGTTAGTAAATCTCAAACCAAGACTGGCGAGGTCTTGGAAGGCTCCAGGAGTATGGATTGCATATCTGAGAGCCCGGTGTCTCGTTTCTCACAGTATTCACATTTGACAGAATAGGCCACTTTCGATATATTAAAATTCAGCTTGAAAGAGAGGTTTAGAGGACAAAGACAAAGAAAGTGGCCTGATATGTCAATATCTTTCACATTCATTGCAACTTCTTTCTATTGTTTTTGTTCTCTCTCAAGACACACTATCAAGATTAATATTTCGAAAATGGCCTATTTGACCATTTGCGGTTTCAGTGCGCGCGGATACATTGTCTTGACAATTTTTGTCCGTTCGTTTTTCCCAGGACAATTAAACATTTGGGTGGGGTCGTACCTCTTGTTTAACACTACAATGTATATTTCATTGGCCGTATACTATCGTACTTCCTATTGTTTTCTGTGCCAAATCCATTGTTATCCTTGTTTGTTCTATTGCATGTTTTTTTCCCAATCCTGAACCCCGTTCAGTGAGGTCGCTATCTGCTAGTGCGGAAAGGCCCTTATCCAAGAAACCATAGTGAATTAAGGCCCTTCTTACAAGCAGGTAGGGTAACCCTAGTGCTAGGGTCACCCTAGCACTCACACATTTCTTCTTTTTTTTCAACGACGTGTTTACAAGGCAGCTAGGGTTACCCTGGCGCCAGGATAACCCTATGTGAGTGCTAAGGTTACCCTACCTGCCTTGTAAACGCTCTGCTAGGGACAACTCGCCTACCCGGGACAACGTTTTAGTGGTTTCCACTGTGTTTGCGATGCTGGCGGTTACCAGGCACACAAAGTTGTCCCGGGTGGTAGGGTAACCCTACCTGTAAAATTTTGCTTGTAAACCCGGGCTATGTTTGACCCTCCTGCTAGGGCAACCCCAGCAGCAGGGTTACCCTACCTGCTTGTAAACAGGGCCTAAATTCGTACTGATTCTAAATGTAGCCAATCAGAAACACGAACGACAAAAATTTGACTGTGAAGAAATATCGTTCGTCCAATCAACAACACGAAAGACGAAGAATGAACGTATCGAATGGAACGTCAGCCGTTGCACAAAAACCGCGCACTTTGAAAAATGGCAAAAGGAAAGTTTGCATCTGTTTGCTCAGTTGAAGAATTAATTTTAAAACAAGAAAACAAAAACCCTCTCAAAAAACTGCATGAACGAGATGTAAGATTGCTTGATAGATTTTTGAAAACGAAGGACGACGACAGGATAATGGCTTCCATTATTAACAAACGCTTGACTTTGCTGAAATATTTTGAACGCAGAAAGTGTTGTAAATTTTACCAAATAAGTTGTCGGTTGAGCGATTTAAGCCATTTTTTTTTATTGCTTTCATCGCCCCATTTGTGCGAAATAAATTTGTCTACCAAACAGTTCACGGGAAAAAATCTCAGTACTAATGAAATTAACACATTACAACATGGAAAATGGGCTCATCCTCGGTGTAAAAGCCTGTGAAACTCACAGATGACGTAACACAAAGGAAAACAAAAGAGCAAAAAAACATCAAACAATAACCTAACCCTACCACGAGCTAAGAAAACAAAAAAAAGTTTCACAGGTTTTTACACCGAGGTAAACCCGGAAAATGCTTTATTCACTCATTGATACGTATCAGAGAGCTCACTCGTCCGTTTTCTGATACTACTAAACTCGTGAATAAAAATGGTACGCGCACATTTTCCGTGATGTAATCTCTATGTACAATGCACTTCGTTCGACTAGTAGCGAGTGCGAGTGCTAAGTGATTAAGTTAATAACCCGGGTATGATTTGGGAGTTGGTCTCTTTTACACCACCGGGGCATGGTTCGTCCAGACTAGACGAACTACATGACACGAATTATCCGTCAGGCACAACCTCGGGCAAACTTTTTTAGTACGTTAACAAGACGCACTTTGTGTCAATATGAACTATACGCTCTTGTTATATACCTGACTTTCACTCAACAAAACGAGCACTGTGATTGGTTGATTCTTGTTCACGTGCTCCTGATCAAATTCATTCCGCAGTTGTTATCCGCTCCGGGTGTTTTGTTGCGATTGTTGAATGAAAAGTCTAAATACATAACAAAGCACTTAATGTCTGGTCCCTTGAAAAACTAGTTAGTTTTGTTTTCCCTCGGGACCATACATAAAGTGTATATTGTTCATCAGTCTTGGAGGTCGTGATAAATTGGTGCTTTCGTCTAAACGTATAATACGCCTTGTGTGCGTCTTTATACTAAACGAATTAAACTGACACAGTAAAATTGTTTAACATAGTTCGCCCCAGACTGATGATGCGTCTTTATTATAAAAACGGCCTTTTTTCCTTGTAAAAGCAAAAAGAAACTGGCAACAGTGTAAAAGCTTTACGGGTGACTTTAAAATGGCACCAACATTTACAAAAGGAACAACTGTTGCGCCGTTGCAATAAACGGAGGAAAACAAAAATTACCTGATCTGAATTGCTGGCCATCATTAAAAAGAGCAATCCCTAAGAAGGAAAAAAAAAGAATAATGAATTCTCCAACATCATGGTTTCCTCGCAGTTTGGTTTACTTCAGAAAGAAAATAAGAGAGGACATTCCGATCCTAACGCCAGATTATCATACTTTTTTCTTTTTTGGTAGGAATGTATTGGCTCTACGGCGCTAATTCCGCTACAAATGCACCCAGTAACCAGGTTGGCTGAGAAAATAAGTTTGGCCTCCTATTGTAGTCATTCATGGTTCCTACGGTGTGAAAGACACTAGGAATGAGGTTGTTGCAGCCGAAGATCGAGACAGAGGGCGGCTCTCTTCTACACATTAAATGGGATAAAGGAGTTTGCATATTTACTGCACTCTTTCAACTGTCTGGACTACAAAACTTGTTATTCCACGTTTCTACACTCTGTCTGGAATTAATTGACGTGCTCTCAGCCAATCAACGCGCTGAAACTTTTCTGTGTATATTATTACTAAAGAAACTGTGTGGGGAAGTGAAACACAGAAACAGGTCTATCAACAGGATTGATATGGTAAATTGACCACCGTGGAGAAATTTGAAAACTGACGTATTGAGCGTTAGCCCCTCGTCGGAACGAATGTCCCTTCTAGATATTACTTTGGCACACGCACAGGGCCACTGTTTCATTGCTTTGGAATTCTACTATCTTCATCAGAGCGTCGAGAATCTAAATAAACGACCTTAGCTCCCCAGGACTTCTCTTAGCTCTATAGGTAACATCCGATCGGTGTTACGGGGGACTCTGATTTTGCCCTTTCGCTCGTTGCAAAGCAAAAAGCTAGCTTAGCACCCTTCTCGCGGGCGCATGATACCGTTAAAACATCAATTCGCTATTTTCGCGAATCCCATAATACAGTTCATTTTGGGAGGTTCTTTGCATTACAACAACGGATATCCAGTTCACTGAAGCATGATACAGTCCCAAGAGTAAATAAATTGTATTGTTTTTATGCAAAGAGCTCCCAAAACGTATTGCATTTTGGGATGGGGAAAATAGTGAATAAACCTGTAGTTACATCAGAGCATCATTTGAAAAGCTCTAAAGCCCTAAACAAGGTAATATAATACGTCTACACCAGTCTTGTCCTAAATTAAAAAATCTTCGGCTTACCCTTTGAGCGATCACTTTTAAGCAAAACATGCCGCCTAGCCCCAAGGTTTCCAGATTAAAAGAACGTAAAAGCTGAAACGATTTGTGATTCCTGCAACAAAACCCAAGGCTGCGATGTTAGTTCAAAGCGAGTGTGTTTTGTACTTGTTTTTGTTCCAATTATATAGGGGTACCGTTATGGCGTTTGAAACCATTTCTCGCCGAAACTCGATGAATTTTACACCTCAGTTGCACTCAAATCACTTCTACGTCATTTCGTGCAAGATCGGATCTATAGGAAAAAAGGATTAGCCAAAAAACGTTTTTACCGACTTTGTACGACTTTTCTTTCGACTTTTTTTCTGATGGGCTGAATCAACTCGGAGCATCTTAGTGGGATAAGACTGTATACAATTTAAAAGTGTTCATGATCACGGTTCTGTACCGGATCAAATCGTTATACTGACGATGAATACAAGACTTAATATCCGGCAACCAGACTCTTTTGAAGCTGGCGGTTTTGTTAGTTTGGGGAATTTAACCGGCAGAAACGCCGGCGTGCTTTGCCACTTGCTCACGTGGTCCCAAAACCTTTTGCTTCCTGTTTGGTTTTCGCTAAGGAAGGAAAAGTTCTCTGTTCAGTGCGCTCTTGACAACAGAATGAATATTTTACTTGGTATACGCGTTCTTACGGAAAATTAAAGCGCATCTCTCTGAAATGACAAACTTCTCAGGTCTTTCTCAGGTCATCTGCGCCCATGAAAAATATTCAGTTTCCCGAATACACCTAAAGTCATCAAATGACCAGTGCTGAACTTGATCAATTTGGGTTAGCTCGCTCAGTTACAGACAGGGCAACCTTGCAGTTGTAATACAAAACTTGTTGTGAACTAAACTGAACCTGAGGAGATGAATGATGATAATTATGCGTTAACATTGAACTTTTAAAAGTATGTGGCTTTTGTTTAACAAGTTACCTATAGTATCTCTAATTATTCTTAGGACGTCTCCCTTATGTTGTTGGCGTTTGTTTGTTTGTGTAATTCTTGTCAATTGCCAAGTGTCTTTCTGTTCATGTTGTTGTGAGAGCCAGTAATATTGTTCAGTGCAGTCTGAGTAACCTGACAAGAATACTGAGCTATGCTAGCTATGGACTACCATGGTCTTGTTTGCACATGATGTAGTTTGTAGATGAAGTGAAGTTCAATAAAATGAAGTTGTTCAAATGCGAGGGGGAAATGGACAAACTACAGTAAGAGCTCACCATAGGTATAGATTGACATCAGTTATTCCCAAAAGAAGACAGTGGCTTCCTTTAACAGGCTGAAGAGATGACAGTCCAGTGTCACTGTGTAATGGGCCAAAGGTCTGAGATCCTTCCACTAGCCTTGAATAGAACAAGAGGCCTCGGTTGTTCAAAAGGTGGTGGCTATCCACCTCATGAACAGTCGAGGCCAGAGTGTTTTTATAAGCAACTTCGATTCCCATTAGCTTAGAACTTTGGTAGCAAGGACGGTAACAACAAAATCAACAGGTTTCTTCACGAAATTAAGAGAGCGTTCGATTGAGCGTATTCCGGAATAGGAATACATGGAATAGGAGTTAGAAATGCTTCGTGTTTAAGGAGATTCACATTAAAATTCTCAAGCACCTGCTAAAATGCTATTTTAAACATATCGTTACTATCATTGTTGCTGTAAAACGCCAAAACAAAACATAATAATAATTGCATGCTCTCCACAAACTTGAACATCGGACACTCCACCCGTGCACGTGGGCCCATCTCACACAGACAACCATTTTTTAAATTTTTCCTAGACAGTATATTAGTTCAACTGCTAGAACAGTGTCTAAAGAAACAACATGGTTATCGTGGTTCGAATCCCGTCCAATCTTTCATTTTTGCAAGCTTGCTTGAACTGCTGACCGCAACTGCTCGAATCGCTCACTTTACAGAGATCAAAATCCTGCAACCCTCAACAAGTTGATAGAGGTGATGAAAACTTGATTTAACGTCTTTTATAAAGAATGAAATTAAGTCAAATGAGCATACTTACAAGCAAGAGCCATCCAAGCTCCATTTTGTCAAAGTTACTTTATCTGAAGCTGTACCTCCAATCATCAACTCAACGTCCTCCAGCTCATTGACACTTGGTTCCAAATTTCGTTGCAGCAGACACATTGATGAAAACAAAGGCTTTTTCCCCCTACAAAAATATATGTACGTTGGAAGTTAGTGTTGTAAGGCTTATAACCAATACTGTAAATTAATGATCTAAGGAATGTCCACTTAAAAAAAAAAAAAAAAAAAAAAAAACGCCACCTTTCCCTAAGATTAGAAGGCCGCCGCCTCTAATAAACGGACGGTCTCTATTAAACACCCTCATAACAACTGACACAACTACAAGGCGAGGAAGACCGAAAGAAAGAAAAAAAAAACACCAATTAATCAAGTTTCTTGATAGATTTGCGATGGTTTACAAATTGCACTTTTCTTAATGTTAATTAAACTGTACTTGAGCCGACGTCGACAGAACAAATAACATCGCAGATATAGGTAGACTGAAAGAAACGTGATATAAAATTATTTGAAGTGAGGGGTATAGACGAAAGTGAGAGAAATGAAAATATCTTTCATCGAATCCTTTCACGGGACCACATGAGCCCAAAACAAATTGACCTGATCCCAACTGTGTGGCTTCATAGCTCTCAGTTGGTAGAACACTTCTCTGGCATCGCAGAGGTCATGGGTTCAAATCCTAGTTGGAGCCACCTTAGATTTTTCAGGTGTCTATGAGGCCCGTTTTAAACATCGAACTTTACTCGTGCCGAATCTAATGCAAATGAGCGAAAACAATAGATTTTTCTCATTTGCATTAGATTCAGCACATGTAAAGTTCCATGTTTGAAATGGGCCTAAGAGACAATTGCTTAAAATTATTGTCCAGATAAGTGAAAGCGTCACTTCTCTCTCTTTTGTCTGGTAGGTAGACAACAGCACTCTGCTATTGACCAAAAAATTAACCTATTCATAGCGATGTTTCTTGTGTCGTCATCCATTGTTATTAATATGCCAACCAGAACCTAATTGGCTGTTGAAACAACGGCTTCTTTTGTTCCGTGGTTAGCAAATTTGAATATCAAAAGAAATGTGACGTCAATGTTTCCAAACAAGAAATATCGCTATCCTTGCTCTGTGAGTGCACCATGTTTTGCTGAGCTCATTACAATATTATTTTAATAAATGTATATCATCTATTAAACACCCACCCTAGGAGCCTAAAAGTTACCCAACTGTGCCCAGTAGACAACATACAGTCAACAGTGTTAAACAGTTACACACAAAACTGAACTTACTCATCTGCATTGATTAGATCCAGCGAGTAGTCGCCTTCTTCTGAATAACCAAGAATTCTATAATGAACCAAAAGATCAACTGAACTCTCTATCTCACTGAGCATCTCTAAGAGAAAGACAAATGTCTTGAAAAAACACCTTTCAGTCATCACTTCGTTAACAAAACTGTCATGTAAGAAGAGTGCACTCTAAATGGAACTAAAAATACCCTTCTAAATGAGACTGAGAAGCCAAAGAACAATTTGGAATCTTGTTCCTTTCATTGGAAAACTCAATGATGAATAGAGTTGAAGCAAAAAGCGATTTGAAAAAACAATATTAAGTGTAAAACTTATTAAATACACTGTACATGATCCCGAATCAGTAGTCACGCTGTATATCATTATGTGACACTCAGTAAATCAGTTTTCTTGTACTTGAGTTCAACATGCAAGGTTACTTTTAAAATAATAATAATAATAATAATAATAATAATAATAATAATAATAACAATAATAATAATAATAGTAAACACATAGTAATAGTAAACTTGGCATATAATGGAGACTTCAGGGACATGCAAGGGACACACAATGTTAATTCTGTTATGGTAATTGTTACGGTAATTTTAAGCAATTTTATTCAAGCATGAGTTTAACAACATTTATATCATGATAATATCACTGATGACTTAATTAAAGACATCAGATTCCCTTAGAATTTCACAGTGAGACAAAGCCAGTATGACAATAATATTATTTTTCAATTATCACAAGACAGTATACCTTCCAGTTCCTGTAGAAAAATTTCCTCCAACAAGAAGAACAACATGAGACTTGCGTGGCACAAACTGAACACTGACAAACTCTTCTTCTCCACCCTGTCCAAATAAAATCTTATTTTTTACTGCTCTCTTAATGTAGTGTATGAAACTCTACCATTGCTCATAGTCTCAAGTGCCTAAGGAATGGCACAAATACTTTTTAGACAATTAAACCCAATGACCCCTGGGAGTGAGACTTGATAGATTTTACTCTGTCTAATGCCAGACTATTTTACTCATGAATGGGGGCAGTTCAATAGGTTAAAAAGAAAACAAATTTGGAGACATACTCGTCAGTGCTGTGGTCTGTTATAAACAACTGCAATTGTCAAGGTTGACACAAAAAGACTTAGCCAGGACAATTCACTTTTGTTGGCCAACATTTTGGAGTACTGACTGTACAATAACAGAATGTTTTTACAGCTGTACATACATTGTATGAATGTACTGGTAGGTAGGTCGTGCAAACATGACTTGTTTTCTTCATAAATGGGCCTTTTACAAACACTTTACAAATCTTACGAGCCAGAAGGCCCATCAGGCCCATCAGGCTGGCACTTACATGTATCTCCGGTTTCATTAGCATGAAGTGACTAGGAATATTTCTACTCCCCCCTGGATGGGATGCTAGTCCATCACAGGGTTACCCCCAGCATTTCGCCGGTACCCATTTATACACCTGGGTGAAGAGAGGCACCGTGGGAGTAAAGTATCTTGCCCAAAAACACAACACAATGTCCCCAGCCAGGATCCGAACCTGGACCACACCATGAGGCCACCGCGCCTCCCACTTATGAAAAATCTGGTTACTTTTTACAAAAGGTCACCTAAGATCACACGTTATTGCGTCAAGCCACTGTGCTTGCAGACTTTTCAACATCGCCCATGACACAATTCCTGTGGCACCCAATGTGATTCGTGTAACATGCGATGTGATTCCTATAGCATGCGACGCAAATCACACAAGGGTGGTAACTTACACCGTACTTTTGAGCAATACTGTTCATTTCAATGTTATCTTACCAATGAAAGATTCCACTTGTGCATCACAGTCCACTGTAATCCAGGTGTCAATGTCCAGATAACCACCAAATGAGCCAAACATACAGCTAAGACATCTCTTTTATTCTGTGCAAGGGATGAAGTAGCTTTTCTTGGGGATGGCTCATATGATGACAGTGAAAGAGATCGCACTTTGTTGTCTTCACCATTTATACAATGCTATTTGAAAATAAAATTGTGTTGTCAGAATTCCCCAACTCATGCCATGCAGACAAAGGATTCATCAGAACATTTGGAAAATTACATCTAGGGTGCAGTTTGAACTGGTGAAATGAAGGACACATGTATTCTTTCATAAAACATAATTTAATTTGATTTTCAAAGAACTATGTGTACTCTAAAGAATGTATTGACAGCTTCATAACAAAGTTACTCTAAGAAGTACAGTATTAAGTTTGGTATCCAGTCATTGAGTCTGGCAAATGTAAACTAGTTTGGGCAATTTCCAATTATCTTGATCTGTCAACTCAGTTGAAGAATTTACATTACTTTCAGCACAGGTTGCAAAAGCAATTATTATAATGACAATTAAGAGCCAAAATTGTTATTTACAGTCATAACCTTGCATCAGTAAATGTTGGGTCAACAACTATTACCGCCTCCCTCCCTGGTAAATAATACGTGTAACTAATAGTATAAGATTTTTCAAGATGAATACACTGAATGTCAAGAACGGTAGTTATTAGTAGTTGTTACTGTTGATTTGATTTGTAGATTTGTTTTGATTTCAGTTAATTTGTAGTCTCCCCAATTAGTAGAGCACTTGTACACAGCTAAATAACCTTGCGATCTTTAGTCATTGTTATTATTGTTATTATTATTATTATTATTATTACCATTATAACTGATCAGGGTTTTCAATAAGAGCTGGCGGCCGGTGAAATTTGCCAGCTATTGCATGTGGACTTGCTGCCTACTTTTCCTTGGAAATTTGCCCAAATTTTACAAGTAACATGAGAAACATTCAAACAGAACATGAGCCTTGGATCAGGAATTAGTTTTGTTTACGAAAATCAAAAGAGAGGCCGGAAATCTGAGTATTTCGGCGGTGATTGACATACATTTTTTTGTACATCGCACGCAGCTGTACAGAATGCAAAGGAGCCTCCAGAATGCAGGAAATGCATTTTAAGAGCCCCAAATTTCAAACATTTCCTGCCTCTGGTGCGGGTTGTCCATTCTCCGCCTACTCTTCAGGTTTTGCCGCCTACTGAAATTCTTATTGAAAGCCCTGACTGATACCTGTAAACAAATTGTCATAGAAACTGGAGCATCATGATGTTGTGTTGAATCCTCTGCCGATACCATACATGAATGTGACCTCTGAGAGCTCTCAAGAGGCTCACACATCTTCCCATGAGGAGTGGCTTGATCACCTATGCAAGGCTCTCTGGTGGGAGGAGGACTTGAAACCCCTTGAAATGAATTGTGAAATTCTTCTTCACACAAATTTCTTGGTATTGTTTGAGCAGCTGAGTCAAATAAAACATTTAATAACCTACAGGTTTCATTTGCACCAGTTCTTGTCTTTGAAGCCTGATCAGGAGATTCTCCCTGATTTGAAAACTCCCTTCCACTTCCATTTTCTGAAGTTTCAGTTTTCTGTTGACTTATTTTATCCCTTAATGATTCATTGATGTCAGTCCTAGCTTTATGGCTGAATTCTTTAAGTTTATCATTTTCACCAGTGCTTATCCTGTTTGCCTTTTTATTATTATTATAACTGTCACCCTCATGTGATATCTGCTTTGGAGATGAGCTTGCTTTCACACATGTATCTTCAGGGGTCATGTCTTGAAGTCTGTGATAGTTCACACTGGAAGAGTAACACCCTGATTGCTCGTTACTTTGAAGAAAAACTGTAGTTGACTCCTCTTTTACAATTATTTCAGACTTGACTTTCTCTACTTTGTTTCCAGAGGATTTTATTTCAATCTCCCTTAATTTAATCTCATCATCCAACACCACAAAACCACCTTGAGAAACACTTGCCTCTAAGTTTTCTACCATCTCAACAGTTTTATAATGTTCCATTGGCTCATAAACCTCATTACTTTTTTCTTCAGTTGCAGATTTTCCATCTTGTGGTTTAGAACTTTCTCCTAATTTATTAACAGGTGTTTGGGCCACGCCCTTTGTATAACTGACATTGCTGCTTTCCCTCTCAGCTAGCAAAGCATTCTTGACTTTAGCCAGCTTAAGTTTCACAAACTCTTTATCAGGCAAAGAGAAATCTACCACTATTCCTAAAGGACCACCTGATTTTGTAAGTTCTAGACAAGGCCTTGGAAAAATAAAATCATCTGAAATATTTCCTTTGGCTAAGCCAAGTTGCACAGAAATGTCTTTTGTTTTAGGTGTTGTTGTTGTTGTTGTTGTTGTTTCAATTGTCTTATTTTGATAGCCTTCTTTCTTTGCTCTTGATTTCTGTGAATGTGATTCTTTTGTTTTTCTTGGCCGAACAACATGGCCAACATAAGAAGTATCATCTTGGCATCTGAAGCTTGGTGTTGTTTGTAGTCTTGGAGACCTCCTTGGAAATTCTTCTTCAAATAATTTCAGCCAATGACAGTTTCCCATTGGAGAGCAATCTTTATAATTCTCTGTCGGAGTGGAAAAATTATTATTGGGCTCTCTTTCCTGAAGGCCATCTTTCCCATTCATGTTGAAACTGCCTGTCAGAAGGGTCAAGTTTTTAGATGCAATAATTTTATCATGAGAATTTTGATTTGTTGCAGTTCCTTTTTCATGGAAAGTGTCATTGCTTTCGTCGTTTACCGCTTTTGCAGAACACTCTATTTCAGAATCACACCTAAGTGAACAAGCATCATGGGTGGAATCACCACTTCCTTCAACACAATTTGACAAATTTGACAGATGGTCAGCCAGATCATCTTTTACAACTCGGACCTCACGTTCCTGCATCTCATTTGGATTAACCTCATTTTCTGTGACAGCCACTCCATCACTCTTTTTATCATCTGACAAGACAAGAGAGTCACTGGTCAATGTTAGTAAATTTTTCTTTGGTGCATCAATATACATGGACTTAATATCACTTTCACCATCAAATTCTGATTTTTCACAAGAGCAATTTGACTTGATTTGTGATTTAAGTGATCCTCTCAGTGCAGTCTCATTATCATATGAATTGCCATTCCTGATCCATTTGACATCTGAACAAAGGGCTTCATCAAAGGTTTCCCTAAATGTAACATTTTTGCCAAAATTTTTCTTGTGAGTAGATAAACAGCTTGGTTTTTTGATATCTGGAGAATTCAATGCCTCACGATATGGCGAGGCACTTGATGTATTCTGAGCAGACAAGCTGTCGGTGTTCTCATCTTGAATTGAAAAACCATGAAAGGTCTGCCACCTTTGCCTCCTTCTTTCAGCACTCTTAAAAAAACAAACAAACAAACAAACAAACAAGCAAAGCCTTAAGATGATATTTTAATCAACTTTGACAAGATATTTCACCTTTTAGACTTATACTCCCTAATTCTGAATTTAACATCTCATACTGAACACAATTTCTTGCATCATTATGACTGTTGTGTAAGGTAAGTACTTTATGAAGACGTTGTTGATTGTCATTGGCGTTCATGGGCACATAGAATTACTCGCAAAGACACAGTTTGAAACAAAAGAGACCCAGCAGAAGATCACACACTCTTGAGTTGTGCATACTTAGAAAGATAAAAATTAATATGTATGTTATTTGCTGGCTGGAAGGTCTGTATAGCGAAAACCTGTAACCAAGGTCTTGAAAATGCTGCTCAAGGCTGCAGGCAGCTTTTTCAAGACCAAGGTCAGTTTTTCGCTATTCGTACCGACCCTTAACTTCCTCTCTGAAATCACTTTTGTATTATTGTTGATTCACATCGCGCTTAATAGCAAATGCACTTATTATAAGTGACTTACAAACTGAAATGTTTCAAAGAGAAATATCTTTATTGAATTCAGAGTAATTTTTGTTTCCAAGCCTCTTGTCTAATTAGACAAATCTGTTTTGAATCTAACTTCTGCATGTAAACAGATTCGGTGTTAAAAAAATGGAGGCTTAAGGTCAAGGCCAAAAGCTACCAGAGAGTTACCGTGCCCAGAGATACATGTAGGAAAATCCGGACCATGCGAAGAACCAATCAGATTGCAGGATTCAATTATTACTGTGCCCTCTTGGAAAAAAGTAAACAATGATATCGAGCTTTGAACAAGTTTCATTTTGCAGACCAGCTACATGTAATTTTAACTACTAAAAAGAAACTTCCCGGAATAAGCCCTGCTTCCAAATAAGCAAATTGTCAAGCTGAAGACCCACCTGAAGTTTTCGCACAGCCCTTGCATGTTTCTTTTCCAGTTCTAGCAAACGTTTCCTTATGACCTGAAAAAAAAAACGGTAAATATTTAAACTGGCCTCCTCAAGGCTCAGCTGCTCTAATGGCCCGTTGCAGGCTTTCAGTTGTTGGGGTTGATTGAGAAAATGGTCCAGATTGAGGAAAAAGCCAGCAATCCCAGTACTCCTTCTTGTGCTCACTTTTTCCAACTCTATCAGGACCATTTTTCGTTCATCCCTACCAACTGAGAGCTTGGAACAAGCTAAGCTCATCTGTGTTTTAATCCCCCAAATCCTTCATTACGAATTTACACAAACACGTACAGTGTATCTGGAATGGCAGGTCAAGCAGGTGCAATATCTAAAGCACATGTAGCTGGCTGCCTACTGCTGTCAACAATGACTACCTACTAAATTGTATGGTCTGCTGTACGTTCAGCTTTTCATTACTGTGTTCTTCTTGTAATGTTTCTATTTTGTACTGCAGTAATATGGCTGACTATTAGAAACAGAAAATAATGTTCAAAGAAGGTGAAAATTAAAGCCAGTCACACCGCTTGATGTTATCCTGAATGACCTGATCCACCACAGTCATTGACAGTAGTGAAAAACTAAACTTTTCATTGAAATTTGAAATAAATGACTAAACAGGATCCACATCATTATGAGAGGAGCGTTCATCGACATTGAAGTACACTTGTACTATTCTCTTCCCTTTATATACTTAACTAGCTATACCTATACTAATAAAGTTCCAATAAGCAAGTTATTTTTGTTTTCATAGTGAGCCTGTGATGTCCTTTTCCAATATTACTATTAATAATTATTTTACCATAAAACTGTGATAAAACATATCTACCGGTAAACATAATAAAAAATA
>NC_090877.1:21215477-21217977 GCF_036669935.1 Montipora foliosa | reverse complement strand
GAGCAGAGATTTTTTCGCGCATGTCACGCACACGTCATGCATCGCAGACCACAAAGGTTAACACGATGCTAAAGGGGCAAACATTTTCCACAAGAATGAAACGTGAAAGCGTGTGGCATCATGGGATAGCTGTGGACCCAGGTCTTCTCGAAAATGTCACGCAATGACGTGACAGTGCGAATATACCATCGCTTTGAGAACTTCGCAGCGATTTTACTCTCTTGAATGCTGGGTGACCCCTATTTTTCTTTCCGTAGATCACTTCCTTTTCTGATTTTGTCCATTTTAACAAAAAGCAAAAAAAAATCTGTGCGTGAGAAGTTACAAATATTTCGCCTTTTATGCTCTCGTGTGACCGAAGTTTTCTTTCTTAGACTAATATGTATCGTTTTTAAGGTCTATTTCACCTCAGAAAAAGACATCAGCTGCAAAGGTTAATTTAGTTATATTAGTTATGTTAAATTGAGTACGTTTACCTGATCTAAATTTTACTAATGTGGCTTTTTTATTGCTGACAGTTGTAAGCTAAGATCGTCTTAAAATAACGCAAGCTTCTAAAAGTGCACCTCATGATCTCGAAAACGAGCACGGTGACCCCCAATTTTTTTATTTTTTTTGCCTTTGTGGCAAAAGAAGATCATTACCTTTCTGCGTGGAAGTTTAAAAAAAATCTGTACGTGGGAACATTTTGGGCGTCACACCAAGTTGGATTGTGTTTCAGTCTTGGAGGCTATAAATTGCCCTGTTTTTTTTGTTTCCTGTTTTCCTTTTACTACTGGTTAATTCCTCCACACCTATATGAACAGGATATTTTAATTTTTCAGTACCGGTAGTTTATGGGAAATTGCACCAGTTGAACCGATTGACAAGCAATTCACTGAGGCATCCGTTGTTCACATTTCAGGTGTCACTGTAAACAGTGTGTGCCCAGGTTTATGCTGGACTGAACTTCATCGTAATTCATCTCTGAGTTTGGTCAAAAAGCTTTTTCTCCTGCCCATTGCATTTATAGTGGCCAAAAGACCAAGGGAGGGAGCTCAGACTATCATTTATTGTGCTACAGAGGAGAAATTAAGCAACATGTCAGGGAAAATATTTGCAGACTGTGCTATTAAGGAATTCGCTGCTCACACAAGAGATGACGGAGTAGCCAAGAAACTGTGGGAACTGAGTGAAACATTGGTACAAAGGCACTAAAAAGACCTCGTGTTGGATTTTATCGTCAAAAATAATTGGATGACATGGAGTGCAAGCACAGTTTTCACTTTGATCAATAAGCCCATCAGTGTGCTATAGAAAGGATGCAAAGGCTTCATCGTCCGTGGAATTATTGTCATCTTATCCGATGACATTTTGTTCAATATCTTTTCATTATTTATTTCTTGCTAAACCATTTGATTTTGTTTCTTTTTTGGGGGGAACCCTGTGACAAATACTAGTGAAAATCTGTCAAAAATCGTATAGAATGGAATAAAATTTAATTGAAATAAATTAGGATAAAACATCTATATAATAATTTTATTGTTTGTCTCACGTTTTAGCCACGTAGGTTGTAAACCGTGACTTTCCAACTGCTTACTGCTGGTCTCCATCAGGTGATAAGGTTTACTGCTTATGCACTGTTATATGTAGCCACCTATCACAGCCGACAATTGTGAAACATTTGCAGTAGCACGTAACCAGTCGACCTTGTCGGCTGGTGAAGAATAGTAAGCGGTCGAAAAGTCGCGATCTGCAACCGTAGTGACTGCATCATGAAACAAACATATGTTTTATTATTTATTTGCCACCATCATGACCAATAACTACCTCTTTTACGATATTAAAACTAAATTGTCTTACAAATAAGGAAAACAAGAAAACTGAGCCACAAAATTTTAGGAAGTTATTTCATAAGTACCTTAAATTAGTGAAACAAGCACACTGTCAGTATGAATGGGAAGGTGTCTAAAAAAGTGTTCATGCTTCAACTGACCTTTATGACATCTTTCTCTTGATAAAAATATGCAGTGCTGTCTTCAGAAAATTAAAGAAAATAAACTAGCTGAACTTACTTCAATTAATGATGATGATGATGGTGTTTCAGAATTCTTTGACCTTGGTAACTTTCTGACAGGAAATCTTGTGTAAGAATTTCATGCTGTCTGCTGCTTTTGTTTCTACTTTACTTAAGTGCGTCAGATTCATAGCTGTGATACAACGTTGTAGCGAAACAATCTTATCTTTCCAAAGCAAGAAAAACAACAAATCTTTATTAGATCTAAAACATTCTAACTTACACAGCTTTTGCCCGCAATTGGCAAGGGATATTCGAGGCGGCCAAACGAGAAAAAAAGAAAATTTGAAAGTCCCATAAATAAAGTCCAATGCACAAACGTAGAAGCAATCTACTTTGTCGTGTGGTTTATAGCCAGTGTGAGACGGGGAGGCGGACTGTACTCAATACTGGGAGTAAAGTATGGAATGATCTTCAAGAAGGTATGAAAATGTCCTGATTTCC
>NC_090877.1:21200477-21205477 GCF_036669935.1 Montipora foliosa | reverse complement strand
ACAGTGTTGAAACTAAGAAAATCAAAGATTTGCCCTTGTGCGCTCGCGTCTTTCTTTATAGAACTTGAGATTTGGTCATTTCACGTTGCAGATTGGCAGAGAATGGGAAAGAAATGTACAAATTTTAAAGCGCACGTGCAGAGCCACTGTTTGCTCATTTATGCTTATCGTTTGGTCACGTTCTCGCTGTGGTTGTCGTCAACCTGGATCGCCAAATAAACCTGATGAAGGCTGGTATCATTGGCCAGCCGAAATATCGTTTAAGAATACATTTTCGTGTTGTTTTATTAGTCGTGCAGCAGTCTACTTGACTTTCATACTTGTTTAATACAAAAAAGCAGAATTTCGCGACATCCTGGACATCAGGTGCTTCTCATGACATTCAGGTTTTGTCACTTTACGAAATTTGAAGCCGGCGAATTTGGCGCTATAAACAATATACCAGCCGGCCGGCCGGCATAATCAGGTAGGATGACCTATACTGTATTCTACTGAAAATCGTTTTAAAAGTTCAGCCAGCCACTGCAGATATTTTTGTTGATAAAAACCAAGTATGCATGTACCCTAAGTATCATTGACAGTATCGAAAACATTCCTTTGTAGTTTCCGTGCATTAAAATTAGAGCCAATCAATCCTGTCCCAACACGAGTTTCGGTCATTTTTTGAGACAGCCCGGTCCAACTTTTTCTCTTTTGATCAAATGATAGCGTGATTCTGTCCCCGTTTACATCACAAAATCGGACATGACGAGCATGCACATCTTTCTTTGTACTTTGCCTTTATGAAACTTTATCTTTCATCAGCTCTCTTGCATAAGATGAGTTAAACAGTTCCTGGGCCAATCGGTGAGGTTAGAATATTTTTGCGTTGTCTTACAAACTGCCATGATGGAGATGGTGAAACCCACGTGTTTTGTACCTTTAAGCAACGTGATTATGTTGACCTGCAGATGAAAAGAGAAACGTAACACACCAGTGTTGTTATTAAGGTAAGGTTTTAAGCTCACCTTTCACTTGTGTTTGGGCGAATCTCTTTATACAGGCCTCACTGCCGGACACATACATCTTTTGCTGAACCGGTAAGAGTAATATGAAGTTTGATAGTAAAAGCCAATTGGCTCCCATTCGCATACCACGTTTAGAACCGAATAGAGAACGAAAGTGAAGAATGGATGAACTGCAATGAGGAATCGCAACATTTAGGAAGTGCCTATACAAACTTTATTCATTGTAAAATGTGGTTTTTACAATACTGAGCTACAAAACCACGAAAACACTTTCCGAACTAATTAATCAAGTTCTTATGCATACGGTATACCTACATCATGATGTTTCAGCTGAGGCCGGCAATAATTTGATTAACGAACGGTCTGTTTTTGTTTTTTCTACATTCAATTATAAGCCTTACAGCAAAACGATGAGTTGACATTTCCAATTCAAACATCGCGCCCAAGCATTTCATTTCCATTGGGGTGGAAAAAGGTCACTGCATGCACGCTGAGCTCGGTATTAATTCGGCCGCCAATCTGTTATTTCCTGTCCGCTTGGCTTAGAGTCTTATAAAGCTCTGATATTTTTTCGGGTTCTTTTGCCATCTGCAATGCAAGGCATATAGCTCAATATTGAATCGTTTAACTATCCATATTCAGAGTTCAGTTCAGTTCAGTTCAGTTTATTTACAGTTAAATTTCACTGATGTTAAGTATTATAAAGATAAAGGAAAATATTTTATGCCTTCGGAAGCGGGGGACAGTGACCGGAGGAACATTATGCTATCTTCATCAAGGTATTGAAGTGTTTTCCATGAAGATTTGCACTCACTACTTAGGGCCGATTTACACGGTACGATTTTTGTCGCATGCGACAAGCTTACGACTGGCTTGCAACCCGTTTACGATTGTCGTGTACGTCAGGGAAAATGTCGTAGCATTTAAAAACATGTTTTAAAACCCTGCGACAATCGTAAGTTTTGTCGTAGGCCCGTCGTAAGCTTGTCGCATGCGCCATAATCGCACCGTGTAAATCAGCCCTTAGAACATTCCAGTGAGAAATACTAACAGGATCAGGGAATTTACGCGGGAACATAAGACATATTCAGTACGATTTGGCATTCTTTTTGGCGAGTTCCCTATATCTAGCTATATCATCCGCACGTTATTTTACTGACAAGCCCGGCTCAAAAGCTGCATTTAGTTATGTAATGTATTGGTTATATTGCATTGACCTTATATTTCATCAGTTCCGGGTCAGACAAACTAGCGAGCCACTTTTTAACACTTCACAGTTCGGTTGTATTTTTGCTTTAACATAGTTGTCTTTAATTTTATTTAAGGTGTCGCTTTGTGTGTTTTTTTTGTACATATATATAGATAAATCTGCAAAACAACAGGCCATTTTAGAGTTCATGTCTGCCTCCTCTATCTTCAAAGCGAGTCTAAGTGCAAAGTTTTTGTGAAGGTAATTCGCTCTACTTTACAAATGAATGACCCAAACTTTGCACTTTGAAGAGGAGGCAGACATGAACTCTAAAATGGCCTATTTAAGTTACAGTTTAACTTGATAGTCACTTCAATTTGTCATTCTTTTAAGGTCATGATGGCTGGCATTAGATTTTCATCATTCGTATGAGAAATACTGCATGTAAATTTACTTTTCGAGAGCAAGGGGTGTATCATTCTTTCTACACATGTTTTTTGTATGTTGGACACATGAAAGACATGAGCACCACAACTTTGACGTCACTGAGAGTTTCGTCCGATGTGTTTCGGACGTACAAAGATGTTCTATTAAGTTTCGTGGAAGTTTCAAGGTTGGTTTGGCATCATCAAGTCCAAGGAGAAATTCGTAACTTCATGTTTATATCTTCACATTGTGTCTTCCGTCCAGTACTCCCTTTTGTCCCGGGGTAACTTTGGTGACAAAAGACCCTTTTTTCGTTTATTTGCAAGAGTGTTACTCACGCGTTTCCCACGGTCTTTCATCTCCCCAACCCAGAGGGGGAGAGAGAAGAAAGACTTGGATCACCCTGGCCACATGTCTCCCAAAATCTGCCGGGAGATGACAACATTGCTAGGAATTACTGTGCTAGGGAATGACAGCGGTACTTTGACAAATGAAAAATTTGCAGTTATTCTACTCTATAGATAAAAATAAAATTTGGCAGCAAAGGCACTCAATACATAATACAGAAAGAATTTTTCGCAGTTATTCAAATGTCATTAACGGTGAAGTAGTAACTCAACAACAAAATACAGAGGGAAAATATGTCGCAGTTATTGAAATTTCACTGCGAAATTTGTGGCTCCAATATTTGTCGGGGAAAATCTTTCGCAGTTAATGAGATTGAAATTACTGCGAAATCTTCGCTATATAATAAAAGTATACTGATAAAGTTTTTTTGCGAACTTTTATTAACTATCTGTAGATAAATATAACTGCAAAATTTTCATTTATCTATAGATATATATATATATATCCGCCATCTGTAACGAAGTGCCGAAAGTACGAGGTCAAAATGTCAAGTCAAATTGAACGCTTACGAAAAGTAAACTTACTGCCATTGTATTATCGTAGGGAAATAAGTGATTTAGTGTTCTTCTTTAAAACTTGTATTCTTTGAATATTTTACATTATGTATCATTTCGCTCTAGTGTGAAACCTCTACGTTGCATTTCCCGTCTTTGGAACAATTTACCCCTGAGTATCCGGGAATCTAGTTCTTTAACAACTTTTAGAAATAATGTACATATATTTTTTCATGACAAATTCCTCCTCAAGTTTTAATTTATTTTAGCTAGATTGCACTAAGTTCTGTGTTGTATGTCTTAGTTATCTTTAATTCAATTGTTTAATATACATATTTATATATATCATGAAAAATTCACACGTTTACGTCGGTGTAAACATCTTCTCCATTCCTTCGATAGAACTCCAATATTATACCTTCCAAATAAATTGCATCTTAAATTTGAGGTAGGTTTGAGAGATTCGGCAATCACTTAGCCTGGATGACAGGCGCTTTATGAGCTAAGCGGGGCGAACGAGATATTTCGCGCAGAGCGCGACACCTGAAAGGGACGGGATGCCCGCTTTGTACTGCTGCAATGGCCTGTTCATTATTTCTGGTAACCTAAACTTTCTTCAGGAAGTTTTAGAGCAATAGAATACTCTCCCGTCAAAATTAGACAAATATCCCATTGACTCCCATGGATTCCCCACTGACGAGTAAAATCGTCTGGCGTTAGACAGAGTAAAATACTAAGTCTGGCCGGTTTACGCCGGTTTGGACGTCAAAGAGATATATATTACTCCTTTTTTCCTTAACTTTTGCCTAAGCATGGAGATGAATAACAAAATAGGTTTCTTTTGCATGAAAGCTCATCCATAAGTTACGTTTGGTCAAAAATGGGCCAATATTTGCAGTAAACCGTGCCATTATATTTCGATATTAACAAAAGAATACCTTTAAAATGGAAGCCAGTCTCTCAACTCCATTACGTTATATGAATTCATCGGAGTGCGACAAGGCATTATGTAATTTGGGGCCATGCGCAAGTGCCGCTTTATGCGTGCCTCTAGGGAGACATACTTACCTTTCCATTTCATCTTACTGAGTGCCTCAAATCTTAAGGAGCCAGCTGGGTGTCTACGGGGTCTTACTTAAGTTCAGACTTTTTAACATTAAACATTGAGACCAAAAAAATATCGAGATATAGCGTAACATATGCCCTCCACCCCCAGGTGATTACCTGACAGTTGAAGCTACAATGTAGTTGACCGAGAGTAGGTTGTAACTCCGTAGAGTGAGCGAGACAAAAGCGGTAAATGTTTGGGTCAATCTTGGCGGACTTAAGACAAATATAAAAATTGAACTCGATATCTTTTTCCATTTCCTTAGTTCCTGCTCATGTTCTGGTGATTTCCCTAATAGAAGCTGCCTCAAGACGCTGTGGCAGATATCAAGTAAAGGTATAGGTCTACAAGATGCATGTGCTGGTTTC
>NC_090877.1:21190477-21195477 GCF_036669935.1 Montipora foliosa | reverse complement strand
TTTGACGAGTCGTAATGCAAAACTCAGAATCAGTCTACCATAGCCCTCGCCGAAACAAGCATTCGTCTTGAACGAAAGAGAACAAAATGCAATAATTTTTTTTAAGTCAGGCCGTCGCCGCTATTGTTTTCGTTGTTTACTCAAAAACAAGAGCGTAATTATTGATTATTTTTGCGGTTTTATTTTATACACCACTAATGTCTACTTATATACCTGAGCTAGTGAATGAAGAGTATGTAAATCAGCTGGCGGGCTTGTACCACCCTGACGCACGAGGAGATCTCACGATGATACGGGTTTCAATTGCTAAAGCTCCGAGGCGAAAGACAACGCCACTTTTTTCTAACCGAATTCCGAGTTTGCAGTTGTGTTCAATTTCATGATACGCAGCAGTCACAATTTGCGCATCGATGGTACAGAACTGAAAAATGCTTTCAATGTATATTTGAAGTGCAGTTATAGACGAAAGAGAGAAGTGTTCCCCGCACTTCTCTGAACAATTTAAGGTGGTTGAAACCAGTTCCATCACTTTTAAGAGATCTTCTTATTAGAAGGGATACAACCACTACACTGTATCCCGTAACTGCAATGTTATGGTAACATATGAAACACCAATTAATTCTTAACAGCATGCGCCCACTCTATATATTGTGACGAAACAGCTCTCTAAAAACACCCTAGAGTTTGTCTTTTCTTGCATGCTCATATCTCAAAAATGAACTCGGTGACCCCCATTTTTATTGTAGAATAGTAATTAGCAATCTGAGATAGAACTATCAACAGTCTTTTAAGACTACTGATAGACTGTTGTTGACTGTTGAATTTTTAAACAAATTCACGGGAGCCAATTCAAAGTTTCCTTAAATGTTCGAAAATTTTCTCTTACAGACACCTAAAAGTTTGTTGGACTCATAAACTGCTCCCAACTGTGTGGCTTCATAAAAGCGTGTGAGACTTAACTTATTAGAGTGTAATGTGAAGTGCTAGGTTTCTACCCCATATGAACCATGTGAGCGTTAGCCGTACTAATGGAAATGGGCCCACACAAGGACAGAGAAAAGCTCTGACTAGGGTGGGAATTGAACTCACGACCTTCGGGTTGGATCACCGCTGCTCTACCCGACTGAGCTACAAGGTCAGACGGGAGCAGGCCGCAAGCAAGCTCTGTTCGTAGAGCATTGCACCGACATCGTAGAGGTCATGGGTTCAAATCCCGTTGAAGGCATTTGATTTTACAGGAGTCTATAAGAGATCGGCAATTGCTTAACCCTTTGATTACTATCTGGCAAAATACGTCCAGCTTTATCCACGGTCCCATCTACCCCTTGTGACGTCATCACTTTTAACGGTCAGGAACAGCTTTGTCGACTAACTTGTGCAGGGAGAAGAGATCTTTCAAGTTATATTTCAAACACGAATTCAAGTGTTTCATTGCGATTTCAAACAACGAGTAAACTATTGAAACACGAGGGCCTCCGGGCCCGAGTGTTTTATTGTTTTCGAGTTGTTTGTCATCGCAATGAAACACGCAGAATGAGTGTTTGGAATAACTTCTCAAACGAATGAAATGGAATCAATTGTTTTTCCTGGTATTTGCGCACTCTGGAATGCACTGCTTACCATGATTAATGAATATGCAGATTAGGAGTGTTTCAAATTTGTTGAAACACTGCCAGCAGTGTTTCAACAAATTTCAAACACTGCTTGCAGTGCCATAAGGGTTTCACTGGGTATCCAAACCATTGCACCTGACCAAATGCAATAATCCTATTGGCTTACAGCCTTATGAATAATTAATGAGTTTGAGAAACTATACCAGAATGAGCACAATTCAGTCAAGGAAACTGGAGAAACGGCTAAAAAAACCATGTAACACTGACCTGAAAATCTCCATGAAAAGCTTGCTCCATTACCCACCTACCTTTCTGAGCACCTAATTCTAAGATGATGAAAGGTTTCTCAGAAACTCTTCCCACCAAAATAAAGCCTATCAAATGCCCAGCAAGTTAAAAAAAATGAGGCAAAGAAAGCGAAAAGGGAGGGAAGGAGAGAAAGCGAAAAGTGAAAGTCGAAAGTGTTGTGCTACTTTTAAACCCAAAAATCATGTCGAAATTTTGTTTTCTGCGCATGCCCGAACTTTGCAAGCGCTTATTTTGCACCTGGCTGAAAAGGCCGCGGAGTGTACAACCTGGAAACGGGTTTGTAGGGAGATTTAGCTCTTAAACAGCACGACAGTGACCAAAAAACCCCTCAACTAGCTTCAAAACGTGTTTTTCGGCCAAATCTCTGGTAGCCAAAGGGTTAAACTTCCAGATAAGTAAGAGAAACATTTCTCTCTTTCGTTTGAATGCTTTCACTGTCATTTAGTTTAGTTTTATTCACGGTCGAGATCTCATTACATTTTTCTCATACATGTACTAACATTTTATCCGTATCCCGCAAATGAAATGGTTCGGTCTCGTAATAATGGTGAAATTTGACTGCATTTCCCTAACAAGTTGTTGATGAAATAAATTTAAAAGTAACTATGATTTTGTCCATTTTTCGAAACAATACATCGTTTGTGCATTGACGTGAAAAAGAAAATCTGCATCAAAGTGCATTAAGGCCCCTTTGGCTTAGTGAACCAATCTCATTGACTAATTTAAATAATTGGGAAAATTTGGAGGGAGAGAGAATGTTGATCGACTCAAGTTACGAGTGTTGCCAGTTTACATAAATCTAAGGTAAGCTTTCCTTTGCACTTACAAATGATGACTGGTAACACTTATCGCTACTAAATAATTCTGTAGTGTTAATATAACAGAATTCGTTTACATGTATTAACATTCAAAGATCTCGTCAAGCCATGGCAGTCATTACCTGTGCTATTTACTGCTTCACTTCGTATGAACTTGGATCCCTTTGAAGAGTACGAAGACACGGAGCTCTGGGATGTCCTAGAGGAAGTGGGTTTGAAGCCTAACTAGCGAAGTGGTTAGAGAATGTGGAGCAAGCTTCAGCGTCGGAGAAAAGCAACCGTTGTGTATAGCTCGCGCTTTACTGAAGAGGAACAAAATCATCGTCATGGATGAAGCAACGGCGAACGTTGATCACAAAACTGATCAATTGCTTCAAGAAAAAATCCGTACGAAATTTAAAGATTGTACAGTCATCACAATTGCGCATCGATTGAATACCGTCATTGATTATGATCGAGTCTTAGTTCTGGAAAACGGTCGTGTAGTGGAATTTGACAAGCCTGCAAAGTTGCTGGAGAACAGAGCTGGTCAATTCTCAGGGCTCTATCACAGTCACGACATCGCTGGTTCTGAAGATGACGAGTAATGATATATAATTTACTTTTTAAAAAGATGCTTATGTTGTTTTTACCTTTATTTTGTAAGAAGAGGAGTGAGCGTCGCCTTTTTTTCTGCAACTTAGTTTTCACTTAATTGGCCATTTTGCCCTTTTAGCGTTTTGATTTTTGAAATGTTTTTTATTCGGGACCTTAAAGGGGCTAGGTCACGCAATTTTAGGCAACTTCAGCACTGATCGAATGGTCATAGAATTAACTAAAATATCAAAATAACTGTTCAAAACTATGGAAGAACTCTAACAAAACACAGGGAAGCCAAGAAGGGCCATGGATGGAGAAAACTGCAGAGGATTGAAATGGATTGAATTTGAGAAAATTTGAAAAACGTCGGCCCACCTTTTTTCAAATTTATATCAGTCTATATCAAAATGTCATTTACACAGCTGGAAAATTATTCTCAGTTGTTACGTGGCCGTGATTTTGCAAATGAAAGAGGCTTGCTCTGCCAATTTGACGTTTAGAGCTCATAATTAACAAAATTAAACAAAATTACCTAAAATAGCGTGACCTAGCCTCTTTAAGCCAAAATTAAACAAACAGAGTGATTCCATCCGCACAAAGCTGTGGTTTTCATTCTCTTCACCTCTTATTTGCTCTTCATTTTCGCATTCTGTTAATTTTTATTGTTCGTATACGTAAATATTGAGCTTTTAACCTTTCATTCCATTGTTTCAGAAATTGTATATATGCGGATTTTTTGACCTTGAAAATGACCGTATACGTAGAACAGTCGAAACGTCATTCTTTTTTTTATCGCTCGTTTTTATAACTAAATTTAAGAAATGATTTGAATTCCTAATTTTGAAAAATTGAAATATTTTACCAGTCAGTTATTATGAATACTCTATCCGATTCAAAAGGAATTACCAACTAAATTTTCGGGGGATGATTCGGTGTCGTTAGTACTAAGGTAGTTTTGACACGTTGAGTTCCAGAAAGCACCAAATACGTCATTTCATGAAACCGATTACAACGACGATATGAAAGCTGTAACAGCTACTAATGGCTTAAATAGAAATCGACACTTAACCTTTAGCGAAACGAGGAGATAGACAGTAGAAATTGTTTCGTGCATCTCCACAGTTCGGGAAACAAAATGTAAAGAATACAAAAAGTGACAATGACCATGGCATGTGAATGATGTAGAATGAACAAATGGCCACAAAAATGTGCAGTAGGTCTTCTAAAAATCACGCCATCACCGCTATTGCCTTCTTAGAAGAATAACGTATACGTAAAGTTGAAGGTATTGAACTGAGGGGGATTTTTGATGTTTTTATACTCAATTTCCACGCGATGATACCATCTTAATTGTGAAGGCGACTATCACTGAAGACTAATATGCCAATCAGCTGGTAGGCTTGTCCCGCCTTGATGCACGAGGAGATCTCACGAACTTGACGCTGGTTTAATTCGATTCTGAAGGTCCGAAGCGAAAGACAAAAAGCCACTGTCTACCAACCCAATTTGGAGTTTGCAGTTGTATTCAATAATCCAACATTTATTTTGTATCTTAAGCATTTTTCACGGTATACGCCTCGATGGTACAGGATGAATTTACTGCAGAACTGAAATGCTTTCATTGACACGGTCGAAAGCTCATTTCAACTAGTTTGCCTTACTAACATTTTATCCCGAAGAT
>NC_090877.1:21167977-21175477 GCF_036669935.1 Montipora foliosa | reverse complement strand
CTTTCCAAGAAATGGAAGAGAAAGTAGGAAAAACAAGTTGGTTGAACCGAGATTAAATTCTAAGCCATTAAATCGCGACTAGTGCATGTGCTTACCTTGCATATGCTTACTTGACCTTCCAACATTGCTTCAGCAACCAAATCACCACTTGCCGCCATATTCTTTCCTCGTATCTCCAACAATACGCATGCGTCTTGTTGTAAGATGGTCAGGCGATAGCTTTTCACGCGTCCCACTTGGAGGACTGAAATGATCACTCGTGCCAAAAATTACTCAACACGTACATGTTGAATAGTCGGCACCGATGGCACGCGTCACTGACTAAAAGCACTGAAAACGCCACCGTACTCTGGGGGAGCAGTCACGAATGAAACCTTGCTAAGCTGATAGCTCTAGTGTGCAGCAGGCATAACCCGCACTTCAAATACACGTTTCTTTCGTTACCACTACTGAGTACTAATAATATATTATTAATTTCGCACGTTAATCACGTACCACGTGCGGTACGATGACGTGATAGGTACGCGAACTCGACGAAACCATCTCAAAATATATATTTTTGCACTACCATAAATCTTTCGCTTTCGATTTTTCAACCTCGTTCACGTCGTGCATTGTTTGCGAAGGACCCAAAAAATAAATTGGTACGAATGGCTGCAGAGTAAAAATAGATAATGTATATGAAAGCTTCACGCGTTGTCGTCAAAACTTCAAAATTAATTTGGTGATTTCACGTCGTTGCTTCATTTCATTTCATTTTATTTCATTTTATTATAGCAACATTTATTGCGTTTTTCATAATTCTGCGGAATCTTATCTTTAAGCGCCGTGAAGCGCCAAACAGCGTTTTGCCTCCATCAATCAAATTTTCGAACATCTCCAGGAAGATCGACTCCGCCTCCGGAAAGTAAATTGAAGTTTTTGTTTAGTTCACAGCTCGAATACCATTATGATATGTTTTTAGAAATTCTTCAGTAAAAAGATTCGTACAGATTCCATCGCTTTCTATAGAAGTCGAGTTTGAAAATACGAATGTACAGTTGGAACCAAACATGCTGATTGGTGGGTTGGTCACGCTTCAATTGATTTCGTCATCTATGGTTGACGTCGGAAGTTTGATTGATGGAAGACAAAACGCAGTTTGGACGTTGACGTTCCGCAGAATTATGAAAACCGCAGTAACAAAAGAATATACTAATACAAACTCCACCCAAAAATAGCGTAACTAATTGGGTCGGGTGGGAACAAAACAGATGACACATTTACAGCCTGCTTCAAATTACGTTGTTAAGCTACAAATTACAGATATAATGAAATGAAATAGAAAAGGGACAGCTATTCTTAGAGTTATTTTCATAGAGTTATGTCTTAGAGTTAGGGTTAAGTTTCAAAAATCCTGAATTCAAGATTTTGGAAGCCAACATTCATAAAAGCTAAACTTTTGTTTAGGCCTAATTAGGCCCAAGGTTAGCTTTTATGCATGTTTAGGATACTTTTTGTATTTCTGTATTTCTAAATTCAGTATTTTGGAAACTTAACTCTAACTCTACGACATAACTCTATGAAATAACTCTACTGCTAGTCAAGCTAAAATAGAGAAATAGGTAAATCAAAAATCAAGATTCTTGTAATTACAAGTACATACGTAATAACCAGAAGAAAATTTAAATTAAACTTGTAAAAACTTCTAGGCGTAGCCGAGAGTTTTTAGAACAAAAAGCGTGTCCCTCAGGAGTCCGAATAAAGGTTCAAATTTTGAGGAGAATATATCAGCATACAAGAAAAACAAGTGGACTTTATAAGCAGCATGGTGATTTAAAAGCATGTTTGTTCTTCCTTCAGTGCTTATTCTTTGTTGTCAATGGTTGAAGAAGGTTGGTTAAAAATGCTGCGTAAGGGAACGTTTAGAGAATTGATGACTGTCGATGAAGAAAAAGCAATATTGGAAAAATTCGTTCCAAAATCAATTCCATATGTCACAAAATGGTCTTTTAATATTTTCGCACAGTGGCGAAATGCAAGGCTGAATCAAGGCTGAATCGAGGCTGAACAAACAAGCAGCGAACGAAAAATCAGGGTTCGACGTGGAACGGGACAAAATCCGAAGTCTAGATACGAACGTTGTTAACATGACGGCAGAGTCGTTGAAGATTTTGGTTGACAAAATTTGTTGAAGAAGTCTAGAAGGAGTAAAAGTAACCGCCCAGAAGTTTGTAATGGCTGAAATTTCGATGAAAATGATTACCACTACGTCATAAAGATCACAAGTGATCTTTATCTTTAGATCACGAGTGACCTTTTTTGATGACAACTCAAAGGTCAATTTTTTGTCGGAAAAAAGATTTAGCATCGCGCCTACGTAATCAGCCTCATGTTTGACATTTGCCGAATCTCTCTGATGTCACGCGCACAGTTTGGCGTAAATATAACTGTCTTCTTAGAGGGGCTAGGTCACGCTATTTTAGGTAATTTTGATTAATTTTGTTAATTATGAGCTCTAAACGTCAAATTGGCAGAGCAAGAGTCTTTCATAGCAAAATCACGGCCACATAACAACTGAGAATGATTTTCCAGCTTTGTAAATGACATTTTGATATAGATTGATATAAATCTGAAAAAAAGGTGGGCGGACGTTTTTCAAATTTACCCAAATTGAATCCATTTCAATCCTCTCCAGTTTTGTCCATCCATGTCCCTTCTTGGCTTCCCTGTGTTTTGTTAGACTTCTTCTATAGTTTTGAACAGTTATTTTGATATTTTAGTTAATTCTATGACCATTCGATCAGTGCTGAAATTGCCTAAAATTGCGTGACCTAGCCCCTTAAAGAGAGACGTCGTGGAATGGCTTGGGGCAATTCCACGGCGCCTTGTATTTGACACAGTACTTTCGGCACCATGGTAACAAGAAGGAATATGATTTTTCGCAACGGTCCCATTAAATTAAGTAAACAACCCATTTGCAATGGGTTGATAATATCTAAAAAGAATAGATTTTTATATTTGAATAGCAGACGCGACGCAGTTAATTACGTGCTGACAATACTTCTATACCCGATCAGTCCCTAATTGGTGCAACTACTGAGCATTCACCTTGTATATTTTCAAGCATATTTTTAATAATCTAGGCTATTTTTCTTTCATTCGTCGGTAGCAGAGGAAAAATAAAATTTTCTCTTATTTTCTTCCGGGTGCGCTTTATCAAACAGAATTTGAACCTGAACAAACTGCGCAAAGCACTTATGTAGTCAGAGAGTCTTAATTAAACGCTGTTATGTTTGTTTGATTCGTTTCCTTGCATGCACAGCCCCATAAATATAATTATTTACGTTACTTTAATTAACTTTAGGTTCTTACGAGCTAAATTAAAGAAAATTTGCCAAATGGGTGTGCATTATGATCTTCTGGATGCAGAGTCGACCAACAAGGAGAATCCCAGAAAAAATGCCAATATTTTTTCTATTCTTTTCTTTTGGTGGCTGAAAAAACTTCTTTCAATCGGGAACAGGCGCTCACTCGAAAATGAAGATTTGTTCCCCTTACTTGATGACGACAAAACCAAAACGTCCGCTGAAAAACTGCAGATGACCTGGGCTGAAGAAAGTACAGAGCATATAAAGGGGCGAAGAGGAAATGGATATCAATTGTTTAGAGCTCTTCTTCGAATGTTATCTTGGAAGGACCACCTCTACCTTTTGGGACTGCTCATTCTACGGGCTACGTTTAGAGTCCTTCGGCCAGTGTGTTTGGCTTTGTTGTTTCTTGAGCTAATGAAAGGGTCAGATGAAGAAGTTTCTTGGGCGTATTTCTACGGTGCAGGGATTTGTCTGAGTCAATTTGGCGAATCTTTGTGTTACAACCAGCTTCTGTACCACGCTGCATTAATAAGTTTAAGGTGGAAATCAGGGACAATTGCTCTTGTTTACCAAAGGGTAAGAAATTATTGTATTGAACTGCAAAGAAATCAAATAATAATTTCTCGATTTTCCCCGGTGAAGGTACGCTTTTCAAGTTACATTAATGAACTCACTTTTGGCTTTATACTATCCATTTAAAAAACCACTGGTAATCCTTGCAATCGGATTGGCTCTCAGCAGTGCGATTTATCCATGAATTGTACTAGTTTTTGCTCTAAATCATCCCTTTTCCCCGGCCAATGAGAAAGGAACACTAAAACACATCAACCAATCAGATTTCAAGACTTGTTTAATTAATGTAACCAAAGAAATTTGCAAGAAAATGAAAGACAAACAAAGCGATTGCATGTGTGGCGAATTTTGCAACTTTTGTTCCGAAAACTTGTGGTTTTTTTTTTAATAGAGAAATTTAATTACTCACAGTTTCTGAATGATAATAATGAGCTCTTTCAGGCTGAAGACCTACATTTAGGGGAGTTTCCTAATTTCAGTGTCCATTTTGTGTCCGCTTTTAACATAAACCAGCAACTGCATGGATCAATAAAATATTGGTACTGACTAAAATCTTGTATTTGAGCGATTAAAACTGGACGTCAAAAGTGGTAATTGAACTTCGTCCCGTGCGATTTTGAAAACACACGTATGATCTCAGACCAAATTGCACTCCACTCAGTTCGATTACTATTATTAATCACAGCTATGAAATCCAGAAAACGTGCAGAAACACTCTGAAAAATTGTTACTGTTGGAATAACTAATGGTGCTCACTGCTTCTGTTTTCTATTGCTTAGGGTTAAAACTGAATGGCATTTCTTGTGTCAATTTACAAAGTCAATATTTATTGCCAATTCAGGGTGAAAACAAACGTGAGAGTCTAGCAACAACAGCTACTTATCCAAAAAATTGAATACTGAACTCGTTTGTGGAATTATTGCAGGTTCTCACTTTCCGTCAAGCAGATTTTACCAACATAACACGAGGCCAAGTGATTAACCTTATTGCTAGTGACCTTCAGCGCTTCGAACCTGTAGGAGAGAAATTGGTTCTTCTCCTTGGAGCCTTGTTGAATTGTTGCAGTCTTTCTTTTCTAATGTTTCACTTGTTTGGATGGAAAGCTATGTCGGGCACAGTTTTTCTCCTCGTTCTTCCTTTTTACTACGGCATTGCTGGAAGATGGTTTGTAAGTTTGCGATCTAAAATTTCTAACGTGGCGGATGAACGTGTCAATTTGATGAACTCAATCATCTCTGGGATTCGTACAGTCAAGATGTATGCTTGGGAGGGGTCTTTCATGGAACGAGTCCTAAAGACAAGATCGTAAGTAGTCATCGGCAGTAGACAATCAATTTTGCTTGATAAAGTTTTCCCGCCGTATTAGTAACGAGATACTTACAATGTATATCCTCTCATACGAAATTTCAGTAGTAGCAAGCGAAAGGGGTTGTTTCTTGGGATTATTTGGAATGTTTAGAAAACTGTTCGTAATGTAGCAGCTGTTTCAAACAAGGAAAACGGATAAGGTGATACCCGCAAAGTGTAATGTTTAAAGGCCATGCTCGTCCACGAAAACAAACTACAACGTTCATACAGATGCTGTGGCAACTGTCAACACACTTTGAAAGATAATTGTATGATGAATTGCATTTGTCATTGTGAAACCTATTTTAAGTCTTGATACGTTACATATTTTGATCCCATTTCGAGTAAATCGAAATAACTCTGTATTATCGATTTATTACGTTTAGTGTTAACTTTCATTCCTATCGAGTGGCGGGTAATTTTCAAAAGGCTTCTACTTCCGGAAGGTACTAGGCGGGGGATAGTACTTCCGAAAATACGGATTTTAGCATTCAGGTTTCGTACGTGTACTTTATATCATTCTCGGGTTGCTCCGTTTACAGCAATCATTGCTGTAAATTGAAAATAAAGGGAGCAAGGTGATAATGGCAATTTTCACGTCGGAGAGAAGATTTGCGATCTGACGTTCCAAGCGATAGACCTTCTCAAGACCTTCTTCAGATCAAATTGATTAATTGTGAATTGTTGGCGCTTCATATAGGAGACGTCGGAGCTTTGCAATTTTTGTTACGTTACCATAAGGACATTAAATTAATACAGCTTCTTTGGAAAGTAATTCCTTCAATCTCGGGATGACCGTAACTAAGAAAAGATGTTTTTTTCTTTCAGAAATGAAATGAAGTTGATCAGATGGGAAGCAGCTATACTTGAAACCTTTAATACTCTATATTTCTCCTGCAATGTTATCGCAGCTTTCATAACGTTCATGACAATGGTATTAAATGGAGTAGAGCTTAACTCTTTTAATACCTTCATGATTCTATCACTCCTGGATTCAATTAAAACAGATGTCAGTTGGACCATTGCACAAGGAGCGAAAGAGTTAGCTGACTTTGTTAAAGCTTTGTGTCGCATCGAAGACTTACTTGAGTATAACTATAGCAGCACACAAAAATTTCTCCAAGGTGCCTTTGCTGATTTTAACAAAGGAAAGTTCTTTAAGGAAAACAAAACAAACACCATCTCACTTCAAAATGTGGTATGTAGTTGGAATGGCAGATGGCAAAGACTTTCATTGAAATCGGCGTCTTTAACAGCTGACAAAGGTGATCTTGTTTTTATCATTGGTCCAGTTGGTTGCGGAAAGTCATCCATATTTTATGCCATTCTAAACGAAATGTCAGTACTCCGCGGTGACATAACATATCACGGTAAAACTGCATGGGTTAGTCAGCAGTCCTGGGTATTTTCTGGGACTGTAAGAGAAAACATATTGTTTGGCGAAACGTTTGACGCAAAGAAGTATGGCAAAACGTTAAGTGCTTGTGACCTTCACAAAGACTTAAAAAGACTCCCATTTGGGGATATGACGCGTGTGGGAGAACGTGGAATAGGTTTGAGTGGTGGGCAGAGAGCTCGTGTAGAATTGGCACGTGCAGTCTACTTCAATGCTGATATCTACTTGCTGGATGATCCATTGAGTGCAGTTGACACAAAGGTCGGACAACATATTTTTCAGAACTGCATCAGCACCTTATTGCATGACAAAACTCGGTTGATGATCACCCACAATTTTTATGTCCTTAAGGATGCCAAGAATATTGTTGTTATGAAAAACGGAGAAAGGTCATTGAAAGGAAGCTTTGCTACATTGCTTCAATCTGGATGCGATCTTGATGCAGTACATCGGTGTCCTGAAACAAGACAAGTCGCCCCGGAAAAAAAGGAAAGAGCTACCATTCAAGACATGAACAAACACGAAACGGAACGGTGCGAAGATACTATTAGTCTCGAAAATTCCGAAGAAGATCGTTTGGATGGCTCTATTTCGTGGACCATTTACTGGAATTACATGCGAGCTGGAATGTCTTCTCCTGGAGTCATGATCATGCTTTTTGTTGTCGTGCAAGGTATTTTTGATTAGGCTAGTGTCTAATTTACTTTGTTTCATCATTATCTTGATTACTATTTTGTGAGTAGTGTATTTTTTTCGATTACTTTCGCCAGGCCTCATCGTAATTTAGAGAATTGTTCTAGTTGTTTTCCCCATCCCCCTCTCTGCTTTTGG
>NC_090877.1:21157977-21162977 GCF_036669935.1 Montipora foliosa | reverse complement strand
AAAATCATCGTCATGGATGAAGCAACGGCGAACGTTGATCACAAAACGGATCAATTGATTCAAGAAACAATCCGTACGAAATTTAAAGATTGTACAGTCATCACAATTGCGCATCGATTGCATACTGTCATTGATTATGATCGAGTCTTAGTTCTGGAAAACGGACGTGTAGTGGAATTTGACAAGCCTGCAAAGTTACTGGAGAACAGAGCTGGTGAATTTTCAAGGCTCTATCACAGTCACGGCATCGCTGGCTCTGAAGATGATAAGCAATGATAATTAAAAATTTTGAATGATGCTTATGCTTTACCTTTCATGACTCAACAAAATATCACGTTTCTGATTGGTCAATGAAGAGCGCATAAATCATAAGGTTATAGAGTGCAAAAGAGGTCATAAAGTGTAATACGGAAGTTGATATGGAAACGAAGAGAAGGGGTGATTTTGTTGAGTATATAATAAGTAAAGAATTCATATGAACTTGCTCGTGAATTTCTTGATTTAGGGTCACTCGTGAGGTAACCGTTTTCAAAGTTCTCAAAATTGCACACGGAGAACTTTTAAAACATCATGGTTGAGTCTGGGAATGGAACCCGGGCCACTTTGATCGGAGGCGAGTGCTCTCGTCACTGCGCCATCCCTGCACGCATTGCATTTATGTGGGTAGTACTGTAAGCTGGTAATGTGTGGTAATTATTAAAAAAAAAAATAATTTTCTTTTACTTTTTATCGTATTATCCGATTTTGTTTCTGTTTTTGCGTTCGGATTACGAACAGTTTGATGTTTACACCTAAGTAAGCCCTATGGGATAGGGTTGGTACCTGGATAGGAGATCATTGGGAAATCTTCCTGACAAAGATATCTCATCGGTGTTTACTTGATTTATTTTTTTTTTTGTATTTGGTTGTTTAAGGTTTTTTTGTGGTGCGCTTTTCACGTTTTTGATGAATGGTGATGGAGTCCCCAAACAGAGCCGTTACTAAGCGGGTGTTGACTCACAAAGCCTGTGAGGCCTGATTACCACCTTAATAATATTGGTGACAAATTACTCCTAAATTTTTGCTTAAAGTTCAGCGTTAATTTATAACTTCATATGTGAAATTACACTGTTGCCATGGCAACTTTTCCATCATTGCTAAAATGGCGTCTTATGAACGTAATTTGTTACCCATGATATTAATAGCTAACCAAATAATCTACTCGTAAAAAAGCCCACTTTCGATACATTAAAGTTCAGTCCTAAATAAAAGGCACCATCTCGAGGCTCTGGGGACTAAACTCATGCAAATCCTTATATTTATTCCCCAGAGCCTCGAGATGACGCCCTTTGTTTATATATTTGATTACCCATACTCATTTTTAATTGCTTTTTTTTTCACGATCATTTGGTTGTCCAATGTTGCGGCCGTTTTCGCGTTAGCATCCGATTACGTATAAATTGATGCAATACTCCACTATAGTTGAGCCCGTTCGGGTGGAGTTAGTACTTGGATTGAAGACCACCGCAAAATCCCCAGGACGAAAAGGCATGCAATCTCTTAAAGGCCAACGGGGAAAAACGAGAAAATTGAATAAAAACTAATTGTACAAGCTAATACATTAATTAAGGACGGTGCCTACTAATTCAAAGGCATTTTTGCGTGGTTTACTGAATATGCGGGAAAGCAGATCTTAACAGGACTACCCTTTTTTTGAAGATAATTCATCAACAATATTTGTAAAGTGACGTGACGTGACGTGACGTGACGTGACGTCAAGTCAAGTCACCATATTTAACGTCGATAACTCGTAACAGTAATTCAACTGACAAACTTGAGGTCGACGGTACGCTCATTTTACTCCCTCCTCTCCATCAGTGCTCCGTTTTACGCGTATTTAAAGCTACTTAGCTACACGGAAAGAAAAGAAGTCGAAACAAGGACGCGAGATCCGGGAACCGAACTCAAGACCTCTTGCACCAAGGCCGCGCACTAACCAACTGTGCCATCCTTGCTCCTTAAAAATCCTTAAAATACAAACCAATGTATGGCGTTCTTTTCCAAATTGAGGCTTAATTATCTCTGAAAAATGCGTGGTTACCCCCAATTTTCTTTTTGGATACCAAGTTCACTTGCTAAGTTCTGCTTTCTCCCCATAGTTTTGAACCGCGCAAAAATATCCCTATATTAATAAGCACCAACGATAGGAAATCCGAGTATCTCGAGATGCGCAGAACGTATGCGCAATAACATTAGTAGGCACCGTCCTTAAAATGTCTTCTAAGTAGCGCTTGAAAAAAAAACTTTTCAAATCTACTTTTCTGAGATACCACATTAAAATACTTAGAAAATGCTCTTGTCTTATCTTATGTCATTATTTTGAAGTGGTGGGCAAAGTGTAACCTTGATGCTAACACTGACTTCTGCATCTTTATCAAGACCCACTAAAACCCTAACAGTTCTCTGAAGTCCTTTGGAGTATCCTCCCAGTAAATCTGGGTCTTTCTGCAGGTACCGGAAAGCATTGTGTTTTTGGTCACTTGGGATTAGTCTTTATTTGGAGTTATTTTGTTTTCTGTCTTTGTTTCTTTTGTTTTACGTAATTTGTGCTCCGGTACCTGCAGAAGCTGCCGTAAATCTAGGATGATCTTGTGCTGGTCTATGTGGTATCATTTGAACTGTTGTTTTAGTTCCAGCCGCAAGGGGGCATACTTCCCTGTCTCATCCTGGTCTTTCGCAGCTCTGTTGTTCACCCATGGAGAACTTATCTCTAAGTTGCTGACAATCGTCCGCTTGTGGTCCACAAACCTAGCGTCTATCCGGTTGGCTCTCACTACCACGTGGTTTGCGTACAGCGGGAAATCCCAAAAGGCTTGTGCATCTGCGCTTTCGAAGACAGATTTTGGCTCGATCGGAGAGTACCAAGATGGTACAGTGTTCACGAGTTCAAGATCATGGAGCGTCTCTTCAGCATGGAATTATGCCTGTGGAGATATTTGCTCTGCGCAAGCGGGGTGTGTAAGGGGTGCTCGGTGGGATGGACGGTGGGATGAAGATCGCAAGAGGTACTGGTGTTTGTCTGTGGGTTTGGTGTAGAGATCTGTGGTAAGTACGCCATCGTTGAGAGAAACCATAACGTCTAAGAATGGGATGGATGTAGATGAGTGAGAAGAGGTGAATTTAATGGTAGGGTGAAGATTGTTTAAGGACGGTGCCTACTGATGTTATTGCGCATACGTTCTGCACATCTCGAAATACTCGGGTTTCCTATCGGTGATGCCTACCAATACAGTGATGTTTTTGCGCGGTTTAAAACTATCCGGAGAAAATAGATCTTAGTAAGTACTCATGGTATCCCAAAAGAAAATTGGGAGTAACCATGCATTTTTTGAGATATAATTAAGCTTCAATTTGAGAAAGAACGCTATACATGGCTTTGTATTTTAAAGCTTTTTACAAATACTGTTCATGAATTATCTTTGAAAAATGCGTGGTTACCCCCAATTTTCTTTTTTGATTTCAATATCGCTTGTTAATTAAGATCTACATGTCCCGCATAAGCACAAACCGGGGCAAAAATACCATTGAATTAGTAGGCACCGTCCTAAGTATTGTTACACTACGTAAGGAGCTAGGACGCTATTTAGCTGAATTGTAACGGAATTCTGCTAAATTCTCAGATTGTAGTTCTCTTCCCAAAGACCCCTTATTTCAGTCTCTTAAACCTCGATTAGAGAAGGCTGCAGCTGTGTCGGATCGTGTTTAAAATGAGTTTGCAAAAAAAAAAAACAAAAAAAAAAAAAAACACAATTGCCATAACACTTAATCTTAAATTTCGTCAACACGACTGCTCTTGCACTCGTGCATTGTTTTTCGAGTTATGATTAATTATTTTGTATTCACTCATTAATTATTTTGTATTTCACTGAAAAAAGAAATTGCTTTTATTAGTAAGAATAGCAAGGGTTTTTTCCCTTCGTTTATTAAATGAAACAAAAGAGCAATGGTCTTCAATGAAGCTTATCAAAAAAGTTTGAAAAGCGTATATATTTTTATATTCAAAGGTAATATGTTAACAGCAATTAGCCATCATATCATTCACTGAGAACGAATCAAAGCAGCTATCGAAGTGCGCGCAAACTGAGATCGCTTGAAACTTGAAACGCTTGAAACTCATTTGGGCAAGAAAGTGAGATATAGCCATCTATTAGTTTGCCCGTGTGCAGAAAGATATATCGCCTTTTGGTATTATGAGAACTCAAACAAGACTACAAGCACATTTTACCGAAAATATACGAGCGAAATTCATATCAGTTTCGTTGAGTTTTAGCAAAACGCAGATTTCTGCGCGGAAAAAGTCATCCCGGTGTCCTAGCGAATTTGGACCCCCTAGATTTGGACCCCCGGTACAAATCCGCCAGCAGCTTTGGACCCCCAGGTGACTAAATTCGGGTTTAGTCCCCCTTCGCGGATTTGGACCCTCCATTACTGCTTACAAATTGACTGTTACACCAATTTCACCACAACTGTTGAAGGGCCGAAAATGTCACAGGCCAAACAACTTGTAGATGAAGTTTAGTGTGCGGGAGTGCTATACTAGTCGATTATAATCGAAGACCACGGAGAATCAATGATTGACGGTGAAGTTAATGACGATAATCGAACGTAAAGCTACTAACTGAAAACCGATAAAACATGTTATAGATACATGCACCCACGTGGAATCATCTAAGACGCTATTGATAAAGATAATATGATTGACATCATTAATTACAAGATAAAATAAAGAATAGAACTTTGTTCCCTAGTTCATTACATTGACTGTTTATCAAGGCGGACTTAGATTTTGGATTGTGGTAACTGACCGATACCATAAAGCATAAAACTTTGAGAAAAAGACTTAGATCAGGTAATTTTTCTCTAAAAGTTTTCAATGCATTCGCGGCGGCATTTCGTGAAGTAGATGCGAAATTTAAACGTAAGATGTTCGAATGCGCGCCAAATATTCAATCACCTTTAGT
>NC_090877.1:21145477-21152977 GCF_036669935.1 Montipora foliosa | reverse complement strand
TGTGGCAGACATTTTACTTGACATTTCTGTGCCTAGATTGGTCTCTTTAGCCACCTCCGGACTCACAGAACTTAATCAACAGTGCCAAGGGTTAAGTCAAGGTCATCATCGGGGTTGATTTATGAACATCATTGCAACAACTGTCACAGACCACCTAACTGTAAGGAAAAGAGGACCAAAAGTTCTGCATCCTCTAAGAAACACTGTAAAGAATGTGTTTTTATCTTTTCTATTTATTTGTTTTGTGCACATAGTGAAGGAGAATACTTTCAAAGCATAGATATGTGTAACACTTGGTTGTACAGGACTATAATAATTTTATGTTACAGACATAAACATCTCCCTTTGTGAGCAGTTCCCAGCAAACACAAAAGGAAGCTTTGACTACTGTAAAGGGAAACCCAAAAGAAGTACACTCAGGCAAGATGCAATTTTTTTTTTATAATCAAAATATTAAACAACAAAACAACATTAGTAAATAACTAATTACTACTGTTACAGTAGTAACTATCGCTACCGGTAAGTGCCAACAAGACAGTCAATATAATACAGAGTTTGCAGAGTTGTATCAGAGTAATACCATTTTTGGAATTCAATACTACCGGTAGTTGTAATTTTTTATTTCAAAGTACTGCAACTCAACTTACCTAAGTTAAAAATAACACAATAACAACAGAAACACTTTGTATCTCGAACAACAAAGTAATTGTCAACATGTTTTGCAATGATATTGAAAGTACTCCTGTAATTCTTGAATATAAAATTTGAAAAAAACTGTTTTAACTCACTTCCAAACACATCCATGTGCACGATGTTGTGTCATGCCAGTTTGTCTAATGACATCACACATCACATGCTTTCATTGGTCCTTGAAGTCACATGATAAGCGGCCTTTGTTCCCTTATATTACCTTATCTTACATTACATTTTCTCTTGAGCAATCAAACTTTTTCTGCATACACAACAGTCTCACGCTTCAGCTCTATTAAAGCTGCCGCCTTATCAGCCTAGCGTCTTTGCTCGGCTGACTCGCTGGCAATTATCATACCTCCACATTTTTTTGGTCGAAAGTGTCACAATTATACTGAACTGCTAAAAGCTTAATTGATTTGCTGGTGTTATGCCTCTCAAAGTAGCTCAATGCCTCATTAAATTTACCGTAAATTGCATCTTTTTAGTAAGGACAACAAGAACTGTTTCTTTACATAGCTGTAAAGTGTATTTGCAGAAGGCATCAGAGAGTCAAAGTATTATTATAGGACCATGGGTAAACACTCAGTTGACTTGAAGAGCATTTACAATTTCGGTGCTTTTAAAAGTGAAACCTGTTGAAGATGGTCGTGTTTGTTGGTTTTGCCACTCCCATAGAAGAGCAACGAGGTTGCACAGTAAGGTCACCTTCGACCTCACTTAATTTCATTAAATACTGTAGTTTACATGCTTTACTATTTTGGTCATTATAGACGTACTGTGATATGAACATGTAGGTGATAATCCACAATCAAGGAATTAGTTCACCACATACCAGACATTCTTTGCAAATCATGTATTCAGTATTCATTCAAAAGTGAATGTAAAAGTAGAGATGTACAACATTACAGATATATCAGATGCAAGTTGAGATGGATTAGTGAACACAAACCAATACACAAACATAATTTCCAATCATTAAGACTTACAAGTAGAAGATTCAGTTCTTATGTAAAGGTAAACATTTCCAACCATAGTGTTAAATATTGAGTATTGTTATTCTGCTCAATTTCACTTGAGATTGAAAACCCAACATTGCCAACACATCTATTATTTTTTTATCAATTTTTGCCAACTGTCCAAATTTCAAATAAATTGAATGGATAGTTTTTGCTGGAACATTTACTTCAGCATTGAACGAGCCATCCAATTTGAGAAAAATCTGGATACTTTCCATCAACCAATCAAATGTCAAGATAAATAAAAGAACCGAGTATTGGCCAATCAGGTTGCAGCTATTAAGGAGCTTAAACATGCGACGTTGTTGAGCCACAGAACGGACACCGGAAGTGAACATTTCACTCGCCAGGACAGTGGTTTCTCTCAGATGTTTAAACTAATCGTCTCTAACAGTGAGAACAAACCGTTTTTGGACGCTATATAATCTCTAACTTGCTGACGTAAAGTTCACCAGAGTAATGCAAGTGGTAAGAGGCAAGTTATGCATAAATTAACAGATGTGTCCAGAAATTAGATGCAAGATGATTTTGATGAGTGTCATATTTAGTGTACCCTGGGTCTTCTCCCCAACACCAACATCTGGGAATACAAAGCATTCCCTAAACTCCAGTGGCAAGTAAAGACTACTACTAGTAAGAGACTTCAGCAGTTCTACATATACCCGGTAGTTGTTGTCCAGGACCCAGGTAGAGGAATGGCCGTTTACAAACAGAGCAGCTTTACCATGAGGCAATGGATGTTAATGTTTCAGTGGGAGAGACCAAATCAGTGATCAATATGAAAATGAAGTTGCCTGTGTCGTTGGAAATATAACGAGTAGAGGGTTTGATCATGGTGGACACAATGGTGTACCAATTTAAACAGAAACTAAAGGAAATGCAAGGTCAATAATATTTTTACAGCAACGTGGCCACCATTTTTTGAATTTCACACTGTAATGTAACAAACTGCAAGGGATTAAATTTGTTGGTCTCAAATAACGTAATGAATAACCAGTAATGTTGCACTGTTTATTTTAATGACAATACATGCATTTACAGTGTACCCTCACCGAAAAAATAATGTTGAACCTTACACTTGTACATGTAAATGTCAATGCTAGAAATACAGTCGTGTTCAAAGCAAATGCGTTAGTCAAGGGTCACTTGGTGTTGGATATCAAAATTGGGCCTGCATCTCATTACCTGTATTTCTCAACATAAGCCCAGATCAAATTAATTTTAAACTGCTCTGATAATGAAACCAATGCCAATGTTTTTTGATTCAGTATGTGTGGAAAGGAGTCTCAAACCCAACTTTTTCACTCACTGACACATCAACTGTCAAGTGAATTGGCTGACCAACAAGGTTTTCTAAATCTGCTGCAACTAAACCTTTCAGTCGGCCTATTTCTTCTAAAACACATCTGCGTTGACTTTTCTTGCGGCAATAAAGTTTGTGATGAATTCTCCAATGGCCATCTCTTGGTTCGCATAACACAATCACCTAGTAACAAATAAAAAGAAAAAGATAATTTTTATTCATTTTAATTGCAATAAGTTGTGACCAGCCGTTACACATGAGCATGATTGGGACGAACGGATGCGATTGAAAGCAGCATACTTTTGGTTACCCATAGGTAACACTTTGGGGGATTAACATTTTCAGTCACAAAAAACACAAAATTTGCAATAACTCCCCAAGAAAAAAACATTTTCAAATACTTTCTTTTTTACAAGTAAACAAATATAATGAGCTATCTTAAATGGTATCTTTTTAATGTTTTGCAAATTCTAGACCAAAAAGATTTGCAGTAACATTAAAAGAAGATGTGCACTCTTTTCCTTTAGAAATTAGAGGCTACTGGTCTCTTATAATGCAGGCAGGTAAGTACTGTAGATAAACCACCTCTGTTAATTCTCAACTAGTAAATCTTCTAATCATGGCCTTGTAGCTCTTGTGGGCAGTATCATAATATAATCTCGAAATGTTAAATTTCAAGGAGCTGGCACTGATTACATGACCCTTGTACAGCCAGTACTTAGTCCAGGCTAAGGCAGCATCAACCTCTCAAGCTGAGGTGCTGTGCTTTGGCGTCATATCTGGACCGTACAGCCTGGCCCTCGTAAAATTATCCAGTCACCCCAACTTCCAGGAGGGTGATAAAGGTGGTCAATAAAATATTTTTATGCTTGTTTCTTCAGAAATAAAAGTTACAGTCAAAACGAGATGATGCCATCATCCTAATTGACCAGTGCTCTGGATAGATTTGAGGGAAAAAAGGGTATAAAATTTGCTACTAAACAATTATATTGTTTTTTTAGTTTGAATTCAAGAATGAGACAAAATTTGTCAGAACCAGTCCCTTGTGTACTCAATGTTAAACAGTAAGGATGCTTGTCTTTATTTCTACAAGTCAACTTGCTGAACATTTTATCATTGGGTGCTTGCTCTTCAATTGGCTTTGCTATGCTTATCAGAACGGAAAGGAAAAGGAATATAAAGGAACTTTATTTAACTGTCTAGTCATTCTAGCGCTGGAGCACTAATTGGGGACACTGTGAACTGAAATTAAGAATTAAGGCAAAGTCAAAATTAATCTTGGTTTTTGAGGAGAGGGGAAAACCAGAGTACCCAGAGAAAAACATCTTGATGCAGAGTAGAGAACCAACAAACTCAATCCACATGTGACACCGAGTCTGGGAACCAGGGCCACATTGATGGGAGGCAAGTGCTCTTACCACTGCGCCATCCCTAGTAATCAAGCCTTCTATATTTCTTTCCGACAGAGTTGCCAAGCTTTGGCATAATTTTCATCTGGTCTAGACACGTAAAATGCTTCTAACATGGGGCTGACAACAAAAATTAGTACTCACATATTGTTTTCATGTCTTACTGCAAAGAACTTTGTTTGCATGTGTCTAAAGCACGCACCTGCCTGATTTGCCATGGTATCTCATGCTCAAACAGCCGTAATAACTTTTCTCTAAATATCTCCTGTATTTGTTCTTGAAGTGGTTGGTCGGTACATGTGTCAGGTGGATACAGCCACTTTTTGGGCTTGCTTTTTATAGCCAAGTACTTTTTTAAGTCATCTACACCATCTCCACTTGCTGCAGAGATCATGAAGACTTGTTCAAATTTACTCCAGCCCCCTACACCTTTAAAATTCCCCCACTCGTCTTTTTTACGGTCCTGAAGCAGGGAATCAGCTATATTCAGCAAAATCATTTTCTGTTTAATAACATCCACTTTGTTTAGGATGAGAATAGATGGTAAGGCTGCATGTCTCTTCAAAGATTCCAATATTGATTCATGAATAATCATACTCCTGTGTTTATTAGAAACATCAGAGATGACAGCGATGAGGTCTGCCTCCTCCAAAGCTTCCCTTGGTGCTAATACATGTTGACGGGTCATTTTAAGCCGTCTAGCTTGACTAGGCGTGACTACCCCAGGGGTATCTAGCAGAACTATTTGACAATCGTCCATCATGAACACTCCAAGTGTTTGTTTACGAGTGGTGTGCGGTACTGCTGTCACTGCACATATTTTGTGCCCTGTGAGACAATTTGTCAACGTCGATTTTCCACTATTTGCTTCTCCAATGATTGCCACTCGTATTAGCTTTGAGCTTACAGATTCTTGCTTGCTGTGAGAATCATGTCCACTTTCAAACACATTTGACACGCTACTTGTACGATTAGTTTCCCCGTCCACGCTTCCGCCTGAAATTTCGCTTGTAAGGCTTTCTGGGCACCAAACAGGGTCTCTGTTAAACAGTCTTTGTATGAGCGCGTTTCTGTTTATACTACTGAGTTGAAGAAAGGTGGTGAGTATGCGTTGACTGATGGTGAATCCTACTTTTCTTCCTGTGAAGCGTCTAAACGGTAAGGTCGCCATCTTGTTTGACCTTGTTTTATAACAAGGCCTCGACCCAGGTTTCCCCTTTCTTCAAGAAAACGATGTCATATAAGACCCTCTAATATCATAAAAAATTCCTTCAGGAAAACCATATTGTAGGTGTCTCTTGTTGAACCTTGAAATTTCTGATTTATCCGCTTTAAGAACATTTTAAGGTTTCCTCAACAATGGATAGGGGCGAAGTTAAGCCAACTTTTGTTTTAGAGTACATCTAAAGAGAAAACAGATAGTAATGATAGCTATCTCCGTATAGAGAAGACGTGATGAATGTTTTATAAAAGCTCAAGATGTTAAACTAAAGCAGTGTTTTCATCATCCGTCAAAATGAGTATGAACAGAATAGCTGTGAGAACAAACAAAGGAGACTATCTTGGTGGAGAGAAAGTCTATGGGTAAGTGAAGTTGGTTTAATTGATATTGTTTGCCATCAAAATAATTTAATGAGCAAATTTAAATTATATTAAAGCTTAAGTATTTCAATTTTAGCCGGATTGATTCTTCAGTTGCGAAGGTAACCGCCGGTTAAAGAAATATTTCATGGCCAGAAATTGTACAACCCGTTCTTAAATTTAATTTGTGTGAACATGCCTATGTAGTTAACTTTTGTGTTTTGTATTTTTCTTTATAAATACATAAATTAACCTCGGCAAAAACAGAGGTTCACAAAACAATGTGAACTTTATCCTGGTTACCTGGCAGCATGTCAATAAGCTGTCATACAGTTTGTTTGAAGAACACTGTATAGTATTCGACTCCGTTTTTGGACTTTGGACTTTATTATATTATATATAGATTAAGCCAAGCCTATTACAGCCGCTTCTATCTTGAATATAGTGTATATAGAAATAATTATGCTTGACTGCATAAAGTACAAAATTAATCGTCATTAGTGTATACAGTTTACAAAACAGCTCACGACTGGACATCCATTTCACACAAAAAGCCCGTAAATCAAAAGGTATTTAACCCTTTCAGCCCCGATAGTGCCAAATGGCACTTATAGATTTTACTCTGTCTAACGCCAGACGATTTTACTCGTCAATGGGGAACCCCTCGGGGCTTAAAGGGTTAAGCTAACAGCGTGAAAAAACTATGTCCCCGTTTAATAATTTAGTGTGAACAGTTGCCACAGCAATGATAAATTCAGTTCCAAAATAAGCAACCGTGGTAGCCACAAAACAGTGTGACAAACATGACAAACAATTGCAGGGCTCGAAATTAATGAAGAAATCCAGTTGCAATTTTGTTACAAGATACGATAATTTAGTTGCAATTTCGCAAATTTTATTCACAAAATTGCTGCGCTGGATTGTGTTGTCAGTGTTTTGGGAAAAAATTATGAACCTGCAATAGTTGTGTGTACAGAAACCACTAAAAGTGGTGAACGATGGAAGGAATGGAGTTGTGCAATCCCATGTAACATCGCAGCTAAAATTACTCAACAATTATGCTATCTTCATAGAAAATTCACAGCGAGAAACAAAATTAATTTTTGTCATTTCTTTATTAATTTATTTTAGCAAAAGTAGCAGCAAAGTGGCAACTGCTAACTGTTTTGTTTCGAAAGAGTGAAGGTGACAACAATGAAGTCACAAATTTTCGAGTTCTCCAGATATTAATTTTTAGTCACAAAGGGAAAAAAGTTAGTTGTAAATGCGACTGTATTGGCCCCATTTTCGAGCCCTGGATTGTTATAACTCAATCGCTGTTGGAGATTTTATAATTTACCGAAAATCATAGGTTCGAGCTTATCAAACTGCCTTTCAAAATCTTATCTGGCGAAAAAGAACCTGAACTACTGTCCCAAACATTGTTTGCAAGTGCATTTGTTGCAGATAAATGTACTGCAATCCAATATAAATTTTTAAAATAAAGTTTCTATATAAC
>NC_090877.1:21127977-21140477 GCF_036669935.1 Montipora foliosa | reverse complement strand
AGTAGACTAATCTATAGTGGAGCTCTCATGGCGGCCTATTGAAGGAGCCCCCAAGTGGAGCACCATACTGACTCATACAAGTAGGAACCCATGGGTTGCTTTTCTTGTGGTAATCATGACTAGCGGTATCGCTTGTGGGCGTGTACATCTTTGATATATTGGACATCTATGTTATGGTTTTAAAATTGACATACATATGGTCAAAACAAGGTATCATCCTCGCCTGACCAGTATCACCATATTATCGTGGGTTCAAGTTTAGAGCTTATCGAGGTCATGCATCAGCTCTTGTTTTTTAAGTTGACCGCTCATGACTAGGTACTGGGTTTTGACTGGATCGCAGTTTCAAGCCAGGTTAACTTTATTGTAAGAATAAATTAATAACCTTGAAGCTCTGCTTTTAGACTTGGCCAAATCTTTTATTATATTTAAGCTAAGTTTAGTCACAACCTACCCCAGAAATGAATAACTGGTGTGAGCCGGTTTGATCCTGAAGGCCAAACAAAATGAAATAGGAGATGTACATTCAATTTTAAATACCATTCACACAAACTTGATATTAATTATGCAAATTTTGGTACACCAAATTTGATACACACATAACGTACTTAAGGCCATACAAAACTGATACCTGTAATACTGGCTTGATTTCGTATTGGAAGATAGCTGTAATCTTGCAATGTTTACACCTGTAATCTCTTTGTTATGTCCTTGCATTTTGCATTTTAAGGAAAAAATGAAGCTGCTGCAGTAATTTTATTACTGGTAATACAGTTTTATTTCCAATGCAGCCTAGTGCTCATTTCACATAGGTGCATGAGGATTATTTGCTAAACTTTTGCGTGCTCAGCAAAATTAGACACCTTGTTGGATGTAACTGGCATGAGTGACTGTTTTTAACTTCATTCAGAAATAGGATAATAATTTTAATTTTCTGTGGCTTGTTCCAGAATCATTATTATTTTGGTAACTGGGGGAGGGATACCTACAGGGGAACATGTTGACTGAGCATATTTTGGAAGAATCCAGAAAAAAGGTGGGGGTGGGGGGGGGGGGGGGGGGGGCTCAAAGGCCAACCAACCAACCAACCAAATTCCTTGTGTTGGGGTTATGGTTCTGTATTTGAGGAGCATGCCATAAAATTTAATGTTTGTTAATTTCCCTTTTCTTTAAAAATATATTTCAGAACAGTGTATTTGTGGATATGCGGTACAGATCCTTGCAGAGGAGTAAACCTCAAATTTAGAGGGTGTGAAAAATGTGAGTCAGCAAATTATATTTCGTGACTATTACATTGTTGTTAAACTGATTCAAAACTTGTTTCATTGGTTCTTAATTAAATTTTACTTGGCTCAGACAACCTTCATAATACAGATGTCTTGAAATTACATTTTCATTGTGCATGATTTTACAGTACAGTCATATACCGTTAATTATGCTGCCTCATATTATACTGTAATAGTAAAATTATCAAATCAACTGTCTGAGACATGTACCTCTACCTGGTATTTACAAAATGTGCTCTCAGATCTTGCTGGAATTATGAAGTCTTTAAATTAATTTCTCAAATCCCAGTTTAAAGCTATTCACTTGCCATTTTGCACAAAAGTATTTTTGATTCAGCATTACTAGATGTCAAGTCTCCTTCTAATAGAGCAGACAGTGTGAGGTCCAGCTAGACCTATAGTGTTGGCCTTTACAGAGAGAGTAATTAAAACTGTTCTATAATTTAGTGTGGTGATCATTAAAACTGTTCAAAGTAAATTAAAGTGGAACTGTTAGGGAATGTCCTTTTATTTTTTTAATGCCATGATATAACATACAGAACTGTATAATTAATTAAGTTTAACTATGTACATACTGTATCCTTTGTTGAAGTGGTACTTTCATAATCAAAAAATCACTTGCTTTTTCCTTCAGATTTCGAAAGTGTGTTTGCATATTTTCACGTGGCTGGCAAAATTTTGAGCTTTGGTTTTTATCCAAAGGCTGTTTACTTTGTGTGAAAGTTTTTGAGTTCACGGTCTGGCATTACTCAAGTTCAAGAATGACCGACTGGACTTTAGAGGGTTAGGGGATCTACATGTAGGGAAAAGTGACGCCATTCACTCAATGGCTTAAATTTCAGTGTGCAAACACAGTTACATATGACTGTAATTAATGCAACTATGCAAAACGTACACAGGTTTAAAATCTGAAAGCCGGAATTTCCTTTGCTGCATATTAAATCAGTCACGTTCAAATGCATTGCATTCTTAAACTAGTGAGTCTTGACGTCATTTTCTACTCGATCCAGCTCTCTCGAGATTGTAAAGTTAGTAATGGCAGACCATTAAATAGGAAAATTCCAGTTAAACTTTTTGAAAGTAAGGCTTAAAACTTGAATCACTTAGTGTTTAGTTAAATTAATTAAACATAGTTTTGAAATCCAACTTTAGGAAAAAAAAAATCGATATTTTCATCATTAGTAAGTCCACTTAAGTCTTGCAGAGGGTAGAACATTTTGATTTCATTCTCATTACTCCAGAGTCAGATTTTTGTTTTGTAGTCAGTGTTAGCTTGCAGACTATTTTTGACAAAAATTGATTGTAAAAGAGTGTACCAGGGACGTACAGTGTAAACAGCAAAATATGAGAAATTTAGGAGTGCTTCTCCTTGCAGCTTAGACAGAGCTGACAGTGCTGTGCCAAATTAGAATTACTTTGTTGATGTCTTGTGCAATACTGTCACAGTGCTAACTGGTAATAATTAATTTTATGATAATAATTACTTATTAAATAACCTAGGTGAATGGGAATACAGAGAGGTACAACAAGATGAAGCAACGAGAATGCCAGTAACGATAACCAAAACCAAACAGTCAAGAAGGGATATGTTTAGAGCTGAGTTAAGACTTATTGAATATCATGGTAAGTAGTACACTGTACACTATTTTGTGGTAGTGCACTCTAACTACACACTATGTCACCAGCTAGGTTGTAAGAGTGTAAGAGCATAAGTCTAAGAGTGTAAGTCCATGGTGGCAATAGGCCCACAGCGCGTGCTTAAATCATGAAAATAAACAGGTCTGTTGGAAGCATGCTTGAATTTCATCGAAGTAGCCCCAATTAATTGGCAAGAATTTGTGATGCTGATGAATAATAAAGCTGCTTCTAATTCCAAAATGATGGAATTACCTCATGTCAGGCTCGAAGGCAATGTTTCTTGATTCCCTAGGCTTTTATTTTATTTAATCTTTCTGGGTGACTAACCACATGTCTTCTCAGGGGGCTATTTACCTAAGACATCTACCATAGCACTTTGATGAGTTATGATACCAAGACAATATTTAACAATTAGACCCATAGCCCTTGTCATAGCCCACAAGGGCTATGGGTCAATAGCCCATGAGGTGGCTATTGAGTCGTGGCCGTTGAGGGCAAAGGGCCTGACTAATTATTGTTTTAGTATCACCCAACTAGGCGGACAGAAAAGGCAATAATTAAGTTAGCAAATGCAAGTTGGAGAAATATTTATTTGGGAATAAAATGAAAGAAAGCGCCACACTTTTCGCTACTCGAGGACTATTACTAATAGCCAATTAAAATGCAGGATTTGCATTAGTCCACTAGTGGGGTGATACTAATGTGTACTATTAGGGCTACAAATTATTATGCAACTGGAATATCCTGGCAGCTCAGTCGCCAGTTATGGAATAAAGCAAAGTGTCAAGTTACTGCACTACCACACGTAGGCAATGCGTGCCTATTTTTATTATTTTTAATGAGTAAATATTATCATAAGTCAATTTTGAAATCTCATGCTACCTAAATAGAGGTGAATGACATTCAATGAAACAAGTTACATATCCTGCACATGTGACGAGTGTGGTCATCTACAAGTTCTCTGATCTCACTAACCATGTTTCATGACTGTACCTAAGTTACAGCCTGTATTTTTTTCAGTTCAATATAGAATTATGCTTGCTGGCCAATTAAATAAAAAAATAAGTAGAGCAATTTGAGAAAACAAAGTTGCATACAGTAAGATTTAATTCCTCAAGATCTCTGAATGAAGCTAAAGTTAGCAGATGCAGTTACTGACTATTTGACTAATGCATGTACTAACTGTAATATTATTTTCTAGGAATGCATTAATTTCTTTGGTTTGGGCATTCCTTGAAATTTTCCTGAAATAATGTTTATTGTCAGGAGTACTGCACACTGAGCAGTGTGTTAATTATTTATTGCTACTTTAGTATGAATTTGGTCCTACCACATTGGTCACCCAGCTTGTATCATTAAAATCCAAAAAGGATGTCACATCCTTTGACTCTTTCCATTGATGATCAGAAGTTTTTAATTTTCAGTTTTTGAGATGATAATTAACAATGATTTTTTTATTGGATTAGGTTTAGCATCAATAGCGAAAATTAATCGAGACTTACGTGTACTGTACGTCGAAGGTTCATTCAGATTATATGAGTCATCAGCAGAGATCGTAGGAGTTGGTATGAGAGAGAGTGTAACGCATTACGTCGATTCGGGCTTTAGAGCGCCAATGAACTCAGTGACAAGGAAGAAGCTAAGAATCAGGGGCGGGATACAGCAATAATTATACTAAAAGTCATAGAGAGGGCGTACCAACTCCTACACTCCCGGCTGATGACTCATAGAATCCAAATCAACCTTTGACTTACAGGTAAGTCTCGTTTGGTCATCAGCTAAGGTCGTTACAGAGTGGTACGAGATTTTAAAGCGGTCATGGAGGCATTATTGTCCACATGTGGAACATACATGCACAACGAAAAAAGGAATTACAAAAATAAATAATTATTACATTAACATTAACTTTAATAACTGGTAAACGCAACCTGAAAATGGAAGCAACGCTTCGAATTGTCATGAACAATCGTCACGAGCAATATCAAGATTATTGCTCTACAACAGTGTAACAGGTATGTTTGGAGGCGTCTTCAAAGAACTGTATTTGAAAAATGGTCCCTACAGTAAAATCGCTACTGATCTGCAGGGGCAAAAATTTAAGATTTTTCTTGTGCAGCCGCTGTTATAATGGAATCTCCAAAGTTAAATTCTGATTCGGATGGTTTGTGTTAAAAGCGTTGAAAAGTCGTCTTTCGAGACTATTGTGCAGTTAACATGATACATTATATATACCCTTAATGTTTGTGTTGTGATCAACAAGGAAAGAAGTTGATGCAGCTCTTGTACTGTGGGCTTTGAATTTTGATACATCAACACCTGTGGATGACAAAACTGTCCTACACCCCCTGGAGATGGTATCCCTGCAGACCGACCCATGTGGCTTAACATAACTGACAAGAAGTTGACTACTGTTGGCATGATAAGTACTTGTCCTTGTCAGGTATTCCCTTAAATGCATGATTACACACACTTTTTCGTCAGTTGGGTAGGACCAGGAGCCTGTGTCTAGGAGCAAACAACTTCCAATCACTAAGCCTATTTCAAAGCATTTTTACAGCCCGATCTATTTTTAGACTACCTTTTCCCTAAAAAAAAAAAGGCTGTTCCGGTCCGGTGACCCAATCCCCCCAGAACATACCAGCAGCAGAGCCAGTTCCAACAAAAGAAGAAATTTACAAAAAAACTTTAGTCAACTGTCATCAAGACTTTTGTTTATCCCCGCCTCATTTATTCTAATGTGTTTTCCCACTCTCTATCCTTTATATAACGTTACCTATTAAACTTGCAGTAATTTGCATTTGATAAATTGGTTACATGTCGTCGCCAAAACGTCATGTTTTTATCTTGCTACTTTTTATTCCGATATATTTTTAGATTGAATTTCTCACGAATGAGACTCCCATGGGAGCCCGATGACCAATCACAAAAAGCAACTTGGGGTCATAATGATTCCCCCCTCTGTTTCCTAAAAAGATTAACTAATATTCTTATTATCTCTGAAATGCTCATTAATTTTCCTCTCATTGGGCCGTTGCTGCGATTCTTGAAAGTGGCATTAGCCCTGTTATTGTCAGATCGAATGCTGTTCATATTTTTTCTTGTTGCTCTAAGTTCCTGTAAAGTTTTGAGGGTTCTAGAAAAGGCTTGCTTCAGGATTCAAGTAAGGACGAATGGCATCCCTTCTCTTAAAGGACGATTCCTTGAATGTGCACTGGACACTTAAATTAAAAAAAAGTCTTGCAATACTTATCGACATTCTGACTCATTACATGTATGTCTGCCCTTTGAGCTGAGTTTTCCCATATCACAGGTTACACTCTAACAACCAACAACTCTGAACAATTACTGGGTACTCTATATTTGTGAAGGATTTCTTTGCATTTGTCTGCACTGCATGTACTCGGCTTGAAATTTGTCATTGACAACTTTTGACAATAGACCTTATTCACGATGGCCGCCATGTTGGATTTGCTATTATCATGCAAATTAGCTACAAACTTCTGAGGGGGCAAACAACACAAGTTTGAGAGGTTATAACGAACATCTTAGCCACACAGATGATTTCTTTCACGTTCGTTGAATGTTTATCACCTAAGCAGTAAAATACGATCATTACACATTAAAAGTTACTTCGACGTTTTTCTTAGTGAAAAATGAGCAGATAACTAAGTAGCAAGTCAAAATGTCAAAGGCAATCAAAAGATATGAAATTACTATTAAAGGTACTTAATTCTAAATTCTAAAATGTACTTTTAGCAATGTTACATTTCGACAAGCCGATTTTCCGCAATTTGCCTTTTTTCCAATGTTTGCCCCCCAGCATAACACATGGCTAATTTGCACGACGATTTGAAAACCAACATGGCGGCTATTGTGAATTAGGCCTATTTGTCTAACAAAGGAGGTCCAACCTCTTCTGAACAGGTTAGTGAGGTAATAATTTCAGTCAACAAGTCGTCAGGTTCATTTGAGTTGGTACTGTCACAGCCAAATGGACTTATAGCATCGTTGTCTACAGCAGTCCTTTTTGCTGCTGGATCTGTGGCCTCCTCTGGGCCAGAATTGAGGTCGTATTTTGAGTCGCTATCAACATTAACTGCTTCTGAAGTTGTTTTCTTTACATTCTCTTAAGCTCTCTCGTTAACAGCTTTCTTTGAAGCTCGTTTATTAGCTTTCTCTGAATCTCTCTCCTTAACTTTCTCGGACGTCGTCTCCGAGAGACCGAACTCTTGTGAATCACTGTTAGGTTTAAGTCGTTTGGGAGGATTTACTTCGGTATCACAACTTGCATCACTATCGCGCGACTTGGATCTATGTTTGCTCTGGAGCGATTTACGAAGCATATCGGTAGAAGAAGATAAATTTTCCTGCATGGTGCTTAAGACTGAAAGGAGAGTCTTTGAAACTTTATCCCCTGCCTTGGAATCAGCTGATTCCGCTGAACAAGGCTTTCCTGCTTCGACGTTCTCGTCGATAGCCAAGATACTTTCCTCATGAAAAAAGAGTGGGAAACACGGAAAAATGTAAAAAAGACAGAAATTCAGTGTAAGATAATCACTTATCCTTCTTGTGATGAAAAGAAGCCGGAGAAAACCTCAAATTCGTGCGTTAATGGTCAGTATATGTCTCCCTTGAAATACAAAAAACGAACGATGAAAATGATAAACTGGCGTGATCAACTCAAGATCTTTAAGATCCACACAACTGAATTGACGCATGCGCTACACTCTCTCTCACACCACTCCGTAATGATCTTAGCTGATGACGAAATAGAATAATTATCAAGGCTGAGGCTTGCAGTACATTTCGAAGCCAAAGGTGATGAGGCAGATAAGACAAACAGAAGCCTTGATAAATGTCGCTAAATCCAACTACACGTATTGCCCGTAGATATGACATCACTGAATCAAAATTGATGATAAGATAGTGAAACCAATGTATAATAACAATGATAAATTGTTGAAGATTTCCCTGACATAGAAGCTCAAGCCCATAACAGAATTTAGGATGTGTTGTCTTTTCATTTAGATGGAATACCAATGGGCTGTTATGCTTATCCATTCCAATACACACTGCAACAAGGTTTACCAGGTAAAGAATGAGCAATGCATGTGCATTCAGCAGTCTGTTAGAAAATGTAGCAGCGGCAGTTATAAACAGTAGTAGTTTTAGGACAGTAGGAGGACTAGAAGTATTAGTTTTTATTATAATAATTATTAATATTTTGGAAGCTCTTTTTTAATTGATAAAGTTTACTTTCAGACTCTTTGAAACTCAGCCCATTTGAATATTTATTCCTAGTTCAATTAATGCTGTGGGAGTCAGGGTAGTTTTAAATTTATTTAGCGGTTATCAACCGCGCCTCCTGGCTCTGTGACCCTGGTTCAACTGTGCCCTCGGGTCGTATGTAGGTTGAATTTCAGTCGACCTCAATCCGACTCTGAGAGTTTTTTCCTGGGTACTCTGGTTTTCCTCCCTCATCAAAAATCGACTCTTAGTGAATTACGTCTTGCTGTGGGTGGATACCTTAGATAGGGATTTATAACCTCTGGTATCCTTCCCTTCCATTGTCTGAATTAAAGTTGCTATTATCATTATTATCATTATTATTATTATTATTATTATTATTATTATTATTGTTATTGTTGTTATTATTATTATTATTATTATTATTATTATTACCCCTATTATAACAATTTGTTGCTTTGTAAGGTGATGAGTTTTCTGGGTTCTTTTTCACCTATTGTGATTGACAGGATCGTTTGAAGGCAGTGGGAATCAAGCAAATGGGGACAAGTGGAAAGCAAAGATTAGTTATAAAGTTATAGCTGAAGTAGATAGACCTGGTTCAGGAGAAGTTCTAAAGGTCGGTCACTTTTTATGAATGCCATTAATTTCCTTTTATTTTTTCCATCTAATATCCAATTCCACACACACACTCTTACACAGATCCATTGTACTACTACTACTACTATTATTATTATTATTATTGTTTATTATTGTTTATTAATTATCATTATTAAAATGTCCTTGGAGCTCCTTGCTAACGTGTGCACCACTTGAATCATTGCTCTGCCTTAACAATCCTCTGTTTATAATGTTTGTACATAATCAGCAGGATAGCTTGTTATTAGACCTGAAAGCAACACCAGCGCTTGAAATAATTTCTCGGCTGGCGCCGGTCAAGTTGTCTGGTCAAATCTGTTTTTTGCTCGGACAAGACCCGATTTTGTCCAATCAAATATGCATTACGTCGTAACTTTTAAAAAAGTGCTTCTACCCCCTCTGCATGATGCTTATTTTAAATATCAAGCAAGTACGTTTAGTGAGCTTTTATTGCAGAAAGCAGCCTCACAATCAGTACAGGAGGCGTGGGAAGCACAGCACAGCCACAATATTAAATGGTAAAATCGAAAAAAAACACTTGACGTAATATTACGCTTGTGCTTCCCACTATCAATAATAATAAATAATAATAGTTTATTGATATCCCTCTCGCAGTCTAAAGGCTGAATTACAAGGATGGTCAGTGACAATAACAGACATACAATACAAAGACAGTCAAATAGATAATTATATAAATATGATTAAAAGCACTAAATAACAGAGAAAAAATAACAGGGGAGAGGTTTACAACTGATCTTGATACTTAATGGTGCAGAAATCTGCGAACCGCTTTGTCTTAGGGACAAAGCGCACTGGAACACGTTCGCTGCCTATCGCTTCTAAATTTTAAAGCGTTCCAAAGTTATATATGAAGCTGAAGGTTACGATCGAGCTGATTCTCATGTGATAACAGAAGCTAACTTATTAAGGTTATGCCTTAAGTTTTAAGATACACGTTTGAATTTTTATTAGAGAGTAGCCTGGACCTTTGCACTCAGACGACTGTTAAGAGGCATTTGTTTCGCTCCTTACATTTGTTCACAACATTAGTTCGTAGCAACTTGCACGCGGACTGTAAGAATTATTAGCATACACACCCAAAGACACGCTACGCCAGAAGACCCGCTAATTTCATGACTGATGGATGACAAAGCGGAAACTTGCAACTACCAGAAATTTTACTGTAGTCAAAGGTGGTCTGGTTGTATCTTTCTTTTGCTTTCTTTTTCTTTTTTTTCTTTCATGAATGCGGATAATGTACAACCTACCGGGTAATTTAGAACTACTAGCTTTAAGAGTAAATGACCGGACATTGTCCGGTCATCCAAGGATTTGACCAAACAGAACCCATTTTGGAGCGGACATTGCCCGTTGACCGGCCCTAATATTTCAAGCCCTGAACACTGTATTCATTTGGGTGAAAACGGGTTGGGGGATAGTGAGAAACTATTGAACCTAACTTGAGACAGAAAAATGATTATCCTTGATGTGAAACTCGTGAGACCAGTACCGGTAAATTACTTTTTTATGATGGTGGTATTTTAAAAATGATTTGGTTTGTCCTTTACTTCACCTATGACGGTAAATGGCCATTACATTATGAAATTTATGTTGTTGATTAAGGAGGATAGTTTGGCCAGCCCTTGTACTAGGCAAGGTGGAGAAGAGGAAAATGTGTAGTGAGACTTTTCATGCTTAGCTTGTAATTATAGCCTCACAGTACATTTAGAGATGTCAAAACTATTTGTTCAGGATTTTTTAAAAATATTCTTGCTCTTTGGCCATTTCAACATCATCAAAAACGTGTAAAAAGTAAAATCGGCTTACTTTTGACGTCGATTCAAAAGTAAAAATGCACTTTATCATTATGTTTGTAGCCACTGTTTGTTTTTAATATGTTTTTGATTAGGGTGTTTTATTATAATTATTATGATAGTTATTTCTTATTAGCTCTATCAGATCAAAAGCAGTTGTACAGCGACATGCTACAATATCTTACCTAGAATATAATAATTATAGAAAAAGTCCAGGACATGGATTTAAGTTATTTTTCCCTTTTCTTTGCAGTTAGGTTTTTCTGCTTTATTAATATTATTGTTATCATCATCATCATCATCATCATAATTTTTTTCTTTTTTTCTATGGCTGACCATTAATTTTGAATTCCAGTTGTAAAAATTAAAACCATAACCCATTGTCACCTTAAGTGCCCTAGGTCGCCCCCAGTTGATGAGTAAAATCGTCTGGCGTTAGACAGAGTAAAATATGTTAAGTCTCACTCCCGGGTTCCTTGCTAGAAGAAGTCTTTTTTTTTTTTGCGTTCGCTGGGCTGATGAGCATGAGTACAGGAAAAGAGACTTCTGCCATGGGTCAAAACTCACTTTGATAACCGCCGCCCACAACCTTGGACGGCAGTCTTCAAACCGCATGCCCCACGATATGTTTGCTGACAATGGCTTGAGCCGGTTGTGTCCCTTGCATTCCACTGTTGTTAAGTGAGCCCACGCAACGTGAAGTATCACATGAGGTTTCAGTCGCCAAGTAACCGCTGAGCATGCTCAACACAGTGAGTCTCGACCCATAGCATAGCTGGTCTCTTTTCGTGTACTCATCAGTCCAGCGAACACAAAAGAAAAGAATCAGACCTCTGCTAGCAGGGAAACGTCCGTGAATCAATAGGATAATAGTCTTGATTTCAAGCTTTTGATGAAACGAGTCTTGAACATCACTGTAAGATGTGTCCAAAATTATAGGAGTCGCTACTTTAAGTCAATACTATCATTTTAAAGCCAACAGACACCAAAAGAAGAACAGTTTACAATCATGCTCTTGTAATTCTAGGCCAAGAGGGTGAGTCTCGTTGACTGAGATCACTGATTATTAAACTGAGTCTGCCTTTTTATGATTAACTATAACGACAGTGCTCGAAATTAGCGGCAACTAGTTTTTGGTAAAATGAAAAGGTTGGCTGCCCGAAGAAAAAACAGCGGACAACCCAGCCAAAAATAGAAAATAAATTACATATTAAGCAGCACCCGATCGACTCACTCATCGGTTGTCGGATAGTTGAGCACCTTTCCGTGTTTTAAATATCTGTGGTTTTTGCAAAAGATTGTCAGATTGGAAAATTCAAGAGACGATGTCACAAACATGTATGTGGCGATGGAAAGCAAAGACTCCATTTTGAAAAAGCTGAATTTCCACACAAAAACAAACAAAAAAACAAACCACAGGGACACACTTGGAACTATGGGATACTCAAGCTCCAACGCCATGCAATTGTATCTCAGCACGACCTGCATTAATCGTATGGGATTTCCCAATGGGCAACCAAGCATTTATCAGGGCAACCAAATTTGCGGGTTTAGTTGCCCGGCTTTTGAAAAAAGCGACAACCTGGAATTTTTTTAAATTTTGAGCACTGTATAATAACGGCTTTGAAAGTCACTCGTCTCAGTCTTTTTCTTTCCTCAGAAAGTGTACTGTGTTGGTCATTTAGTGAGACTAGTCAGTGGCATATCCTCAGAGTAACCCAGTCAGTCATCCTCAGTATAAAAAGCAGTCAATCAGGTATTTGATTAGTCTGACAGGAAGGCTGTTTCAGGTAGTTTCTTCTCTCTTCTTGGTGCAAAACTAAAAGTAATCATTGATTGTATGGGCTCGACTGATGAAGGGCTAGGAAGTGCTCAT
>NC_090877.1:21107977-21112977 GCF_036669935.1 Montipora foliosa | reverse complement strand
TAGCCTTGTGCATAAGAGCGCTAACGCCACTTTTGTGCAGTGACCTGTTTAGTTCGAATCTTAACCACTAGACTATTATTGCTGCAGATCTCTGAGAAAAGTGGGTGAGCAGCAACGTGGGTATAATTTAAAACTATGCAAAATCTCATAATGCATTATGCTTGTGTCAGGAGTGCGGGTGAAGCTATATCGAAGGCATTGATCGAGGATCGAGCACACGCGTTCATGGGACAGCGGTAGAAGAGTGTAGCACGTCTTCTAAGCTACATGTTTTACCGATACATAAACAGACCTTTACATTCATTCACTACTCATTTGTTTAGGTCTAATCATAGTTAGTCGAGGAGACTAATTAGGCCTGAGCTTAGATTAAATGAATGTTTAGATTTGTTTCTGTATTGGTAAAACGTGTAGCTTACAAGACGTGCAACACTCTTCGACCGCTGTCCCATAAACGCGTGTGCACGGTCCTCGATCAACGCCTTCGATATAGCTTTATCCCAAGAATGCACTCCAAGGTGATCAAAACAGGTTACTCTTTGGAGTAGCCTCACTTCGAGCAGGATTCATAAAACACACTGATGAATCATTGAACCATGAAATCTCTTAATCTTTAAATTCTTGAAAATGTTGGAGAAATCCCTCATCATTAATTTTGTCTTGAAAATAACTATTTGTATAGGTAATCGCATGATTTCGAGTACAATTTGGAATAAATAAGCTCAAGTAATTTTTTTCAAAGACGCACAAAATTGCACGAGCACGTAGCGCAAGTGCAATTTGTAGTCTTTCCAAAAATTTACAAGTGCTTATTTATTCCAAATTGCACGAGAAAAATCATGTAATTACTTATCAATAATATACATGAAAAAATTCGAGATGGTTAACTTAAGCAGAAGCAACGCGGTTTACCACACAATCACGGAAAAATTGCGCCATCCACGGCTCCCATTTAATTGGCTGTCAATGCAAAAATTTTACTTTATTGCACTTACCGGTATTTCAACTTTCTGCACTATTTCACTTTTCTGCGCCCTGTTTCGTATTAATTGACGCGCTCCCAGCCAATCGACGCGCTGAAATTTTTTCATGTATATTATCTTTTTTTTTTACAGAATAGGTCTTAGTTCACCAGAGTTGTGCAGTTTTAAATGATGAATGAACTGATAAGTGCATGCTCATGCACATAGCACCTGTAAGGTGATCACCTCCTCTTGAATCAATTATGGCCGTGTTTTCACGACATCCGTTGCCTCGCTTAACATTCCTGCAAGTGGTTGGTTTGCAGCCTTAGTTAAGTGACTTAAAAATGAAACGTGTTTTCACGGGTAAGATTAAATGAGGACAGACCACGTGCCAATACAATAATAATAATAATAATAATAATAATAATAATAATAATAATAATAATAATAATAATAATAATAATAATAATAAATAGCACGCCTGTTGTATTTCCGATTTGAATAGCCGCAAGCGACTCCTCATTGGCGGAAAGTAATTGCCAACTCGCTTAAGATTCCAGGTTTGGTGGCTTAAATTTAATGAGAATTAAATTGAAATTTGCCGACTCGATCAACGTTAAGCGAGTTGGGAAAGGAACTGTTTCCACGGAATTTTTGGTTGTCACTCGCTAAGCGACCTGATAAACCGCTCGTAAAAACGTGGCCTATAAAGCTATATAATAAAGACCTTATTAAGCTTGGATGTTTGGGCTTCATGGGAAAATCTCAAAATGAGTACTCACCATATTTGGACCGAGTGATAGCGAGATGTGAAGTGATGACTTCTTCCTGAATCAACTACATATGAAGTAATAGTTGTGGTTACACATGCCTTGGGTTTGCCGCCTTCTGGAGGGTAAATGAATTGGGTTTGGTTCAGCTCAGGTTTTATGTTACCGTTAGTGATGCGGTCACACAGTAAAAGAGTTCCCTTAGGGTAAAATAAATTACGGTATAATTAATATAATTAGGGATCTTCGTGTATACGGTGTGCTTTATGATTGGCCAAGCCACTTCAGGAAGCAGATAAAGCGTACTTTTCAGTTCAGGAACTGTCGTGGGAAGTTCTTTTGTTCTCTTTGATGTATCCATGCAAATATCCCCAAGACAGTTTCGGTCTATGGAAAGCGGTTACACACAAAAACGTCCTTGTCCGTGGGTAACCACAGCTATTGTTGAAAATTAACGAGCAGCAGTGTTTTATCGGGTTTATATCCGATAAAACACGTGCGGCGAGTTTCTTGAACGGCTTCAAAAACGTTCCACAAAAAGCGTCTCCCTCGGGAGTCCGAACAAAGGATCAAATTTTGACGGGAAGGTATTAGCATCCAAGAAAAACAATGCAGTGTGGTAATTTTAAAAAAGCATGTTTTTTTTCCTTCAGTCCGTATTCTTTGTTTTCAATGGTTAGAAATTTAAGAGTTCAGATAATTGAAAACTGCCGATGAAAAAAAGCAATGTCGGAAAATCCATTCCAAAATTAACACGATATGTCACAAAATGGTCTTTTGATATTTTCGCACAGTGGCAAACTGCAAGGCTGAACAAACAAGCAGCGAGCGAAGAAGCAGGGTTTGACGTTGAATGGGACAAAAGGCAAAGTCTAGATACGAACATTGTTAACATGACGGCAGAGTCGTAGAATTTTTTGGTTGACAAAATTTGTTGAAGAAGTTTGGAAGGAGGATGGGTAAAAATATCCACCCAGAAGTTTGTAATGGCTGAAATTTCGATGAAAATAATCAGGACTATGTCATAGAGATCGTTTCATTTGAAAATAAGCGATAATTATATTGTTTGCACATTCAGTCCTGCACTCCTCTGGAACTGAAATTATAGCCATCATCGGGATTTTCAGAATGATCATAGAGTACCGGGTATAGAGCGTTTTCACTCACGTGACCAGTAGCCATATTGGATTACTGAAACAAAAGAAAGTATTTGCATAAAAATAGAGTTCAATTCCCGGAGTATTAGTTTAGTGCACCATCATGGCCGCCATTCCTTTGTTTTGGAACACCAACATGGCCGCCGTGACGTAATTTGAAAACGCTCTATAAAGGTTCATACACGGGACGTTTTATCGATGTTTTGATAGGCTGTTAGCCTCATGAATTATTAATGAGCTTTTGAAGCTATTATAATAAAACAACTTTCTGCTAATAACATTGGATGTTTGGTCTTTAAATGGCAACTATCTCAAACTGAGGGTAGACTTTCATATACCGGACTAAAATGGCGGAAGACAAAAGAACCATTGTTATTCCGATTAGGCTTTGCTAATTAGGTATTGTTATATTCGCTTTGTTCTTTTGTTTTATGGACATTAATTATTTCGGATCCGGTACGTGAAAGACCAGCCCAAACTGAGGTCTTGCTTAGTTCTTCAGAGAGATAGCCAGGCCTCCGCTTTGTCTAATAAGTTCATAGTAATCTGTTCTATCAACCTTGTTACTCTCTCGTAAAAATAATGATTTATATATTGTGTCATTCGTTTGACAGCTTATAAGAGTGGTGAATCTTAAACCTCAGGACAGAGAGCTAAGTGCTTCGGTCAGCAGTCATGATAGCCACTTATCAGTTGCACCGGCCATCAGAATACCAGTTATCATAGACACTGTAACGGAGAGGTCACATGATGGATGTCAAGGCAGACAGATGAAAAACACGTAAATCGTAAATTACTGATCATAATGTGACGCGTAAAGAAGTTAGCAATGGCATCACCTACTGTTTTTAGTTTGTCAACCAGAGCCATTTTGGCTGTGGAAACAAAACTTGAAGCTTGTTTTGTCCTGGCCTGTGAATGTCCATTCAGTTGACTGACATAAAGGCCGATATGAGGAGAGGATATGAGGACGCAGCTGTACCGGTAGATGTAGATGTATTGTTGTTAGGCTAGTAATAGGAACTTTTTGCTTTCTTTATAAAAAAAGAGTTTCAAATGTTTTTTGTAGTAGCACTTGATTTTTATTGTTAAGTTTGTAGCTCTAATTTTATTATTTTCCTACTTTTTTATGATTTAATTGGGTTAAGATGCATGAAATATTTTCTTTTTGTAGAGAAATACCCCTCGACTTATGGGAGGAGATGACAAGAGTAGAATTTCAACCTTCTACTAATGGACAAATTGTTAAGGTATTACATTTTTTTTGAAAATTATTATTTAGTTTGAATTAAGAAGTAATAGGCATAGATTAAAATGAAAGTCATTACTTCTTTGGTTTTGTCGATATTTGTGGAACCACTTGTATTTAAAATGTCATAAATAATTATGGTTCCTCAAAGATTACATCAATTCATTCTCAGTGGTTTTGCTTGCCATTTATATGTAGAAAAGCTGTTGATTGCTGTGCGCTGAGACCACCATACGTATTCCATTTCAATTATTGATTTGGCAAGGGGAAAAAATGGAGTCTGATTCAAGAAAATAAGAACCATTCTAGCAAATTATGGAGTTTAATCAAGTCTGCGATTGGAAGTGATGTTAAAGCTGGCCAAATTCAATCTCTGGAAATTGACGGTGAAGTCATCACAGATCCAAAGCTAATCTCATCTAACTTTGCATTCTTCTTTAAGTCTATAATAACAAATCTACGGCAGACTCTACCAGTGCCAGCGGTCCCACCCAGTTGCTCTCCTAAACTACTAACAGGTGCGCAATTTAGTTTGACACAAATAACGGTGAATTTTGTTCACAAACAACTGAAATCACTGAACTCCAAGAAATCATCTGGTCTACCCGATATTCCTGTGCGGCTTCTAAAGGATGGGGCTGAAGCTCTGGCGAGACCCCTAACCCTACTTATGAACAGAACGATCAATGAAGGAACGCTACCGGCTGATTGGAAACATGCTATTGTCACGCCGGTTCATAAAGCTGGATCGAAATCGGATCCATCGAATTTTCGGCCAATCTCAGTACTTCCCGTCTTCTCCAAGATACCGGCTTGAACGGGCTGTCCACCGTATGGTCTACAACTATTTACAGGAGCA
>NC_090877.1:21100477-21102977 GCF_036669935.1 Montipora foliosa | reverse complement strand
CGCCGTCGTAGATCTTAAATTCCCTACTAGCCAGCAAACACAGTCGCCTCGCGGCAGTATTTGCTGGCTAGATAATCACAGGGGTGCGCCTTCTACACAAGTGTCGCTTCTCAGACAGTGATAATAGCTACTTGAATTTTAAATTGAACCTGAAAAATGAAGATTTCTGGAAAATGTAGCAAAACTTGCCATGATTTTTAATCGGTTAAACTGATGGTATTTACAAGATTTCACAATGGTTTAAAATGTATTAAAATATTTAAGTTCCAATCATTCTGGGAAGCATACAGTAGTAAGGCCATACCCTTTTTTTCTCGTTTAGCGTCGAATGCGTTTCCTGTTGGATCGGTCGGATTGCCAAAAAAAATCATCTCTGGAAGTCTTGGAATAGGAGGCGTGGTACCCCAGCATCATTGCTGTGGAGCCTGGAAACAACAAGACATGAACCCAAAATCAATATGTCGGAGATGTTAGTTGATCAACCACCGAAACTCCTATGCGACATATTAAAATGGTTTAACTACGTCGTTCCTTTTTTTTTTTTTTTGAACAGCAAAAAATTGGGTCGGTCGGACAACGCTAAACAGAACAAAAGAGGATGGCCTAATAACCATTTGCTGTGATTATTTTATTTTTAGTGGAGTCATTGGGAACCACCTCGATGGGTTTACAATTGCAAAGTTGTGAGAGTTACCGGTCCTTGTGCGGTCCCAGAGCATCTGTTAGGTACGACTTTCTGTATCTTGGAGATCATGTAGGCTTGTTTGTTAACGCTTGCACGAGGAAGTACGCTCACACTGCCCTTTTTCATTTGTTTGAAGGTTAAATTGGCAATTTGTGGCAGCTAGCTTTTCGTGTGGCTGATTGTTGTAGTAGCATCTTTAGGGAGTAGGGCTGGCGCAGTGGGTTGAGTTTGTTGGTTTTCTACTCTACTCCGAGAGGTTTTTCTCCGGGTACTCCAGTTTCCTCGTCTCCTCCAAAACAAATTAGTGCCCTGGCGCTGCAAGACTTAACACATGAAGTCCATTGTTATTATCTCATCTTTGTCATTTGTACCTTTGTCGAGTACCAGAGACGATAACAACTCGGTGTACGTGTTTGTGTGCCTGCGAAGGCTGCTTTTGTTGAGACTTGCGTCAGTAGTTGAAACTAGTCTTCATCATCGTTGTCTTATATTGCGTCGTTAGTTTAAAGCTAATATACAAGTGGTTTACAAGCCCTTCCCCAAGTGGACTGATTATGTAGTTGCTTCAAATAGGTTGATTAGTAAGGCCTGTTCCAAACGTCGTGCTACTGCGGTGCCGAACTCAAATGAAATTGTCATTTCGATTTAAGCACGGTAGTAGCACGCCGTTTGAAACCATTAAGCGCGGCACGGCTGACTTAGGTTCGGGACTTTGGCGGGAAATGGAAAGTGCGCCAAAAATTGAAATTTGCAATTCAGAGGATTGGTAACTAGCTAAAAACCATCGCGACCTCTCCGACAGTACAAATTTGAGCTTTTATATGTCGGCAATAATCGCCGACGATCGCAAAAACCTTTCACACGTCGGGAAAATAGAAACGCTTCCAACTTTCCTGATTCGTCCCCGACCATCCCACATTATCAGGGATGTCTACGATTTATGGCTTTCATTGGTCGGCAAAATCTGGGACGGTCAGGAAACTGCGAAAACCCCGATCGTCTGGGATTTTCCGGACATGTAAAAACTATGCTTAAGTCTAGTTTTCATATGTTGGGCCGGAAAATCCTAGACGATCGGGCCGGGATTTCGCAGTTTCCCGACCGTCCCAGATTTTGCCAACATATCGGAAAATTGCCAGACGCTTGTCCCAGGTCAATTGGATCATGAAGTTTGGTGGAAAAAACTAACAAGATGTATTCTAAATCAACTTTTGTTGTTATTGACGACGAGGTTTGGATATCCTGTGACGTTATGATCGGGACCGGGATTGGCCGATAAAAACGTTCGAGATGAAGGGGAAATTTTGGTCGGGATGGCGGGATTGAAGAACCCTATTGGGGACCCTCTGGGAGCACTTATCACTTCAGAGTATGCACATTGTTTTAGCATACGTGTAATTTATCATCATTTCTGCCGAGGTCTTCCACACATTGGGGAGCAGCGGATAAGAGCTAATTAATTAACATGAACCAAATTTCTTCATCCGTCAATATCCTTAGATTTCTCCAGGAAATAGCTAAGTCATGCTTCTTCAGCATGTAATGTTGTCTACCACTGTATTCTTGTATATTTACCCTTTGGATTGTACCTTTCCAGTATAAATTGTCTTGGTAAGCCTTACTGATCCTATTAATTCAACTTTTAATACTTTTTTCAGGTTCCAAACTGTTCGTCAACATCCCAGGAATTCATGCTGATCCTTTCTGAGACTTTTTTAGTGGAATTTTATCACTGGTTTATAATGCAATAAGCCTCTTTCGTCCAACTTGTTCGTGTTTTTGCTATGGACTAGAAGACTCGTGAAGATTTTTTGT
>NC_090877.1:21072977-21085477 GCF_036669935.1 Montipora foliosa | reverse complement strand
TGAGTGAAGGAGAGAAAGAGGAGGTAGGTGAGCAATGCATGCCTTTGCTCTTTAGATTCAGATAATAGAGAGTAGGTAAAAACATCACCTCTCCCATATTTTACTTGAGTCTCCCGTATTTGTGGCAAAATAACCAAGTACTTAGGGGTATTTCAGTTTTTTTCTAAGATTTTCTAAACCCATATGGTTGATTTTCTTGTATAATTTTTCAACAACCGGAGCTAAGTTTCATTCACAGCACAATAAAGTTGGACACATTACCTTATTGTTTTCTCGTTGCCCTTGTTTTGCTCCCTTGGCATGTTATCAGCACAAGTAATCCATCAGTATCCATCCAGTGTCCATCTTTGGGTTATAATGAGTGCAGCTACCTCCACTCTAGAAGAGGCTGAACACATGACCCAGAGCTTAAGACGGATATTTATGCTGATAACATGCCCAGGGAGCAAGACTCGAACAGCAAGAAAACAACAAGGTAATGTGTCATACTTTGCATGTTAATGTTCTATCTGCATTGAATGATATAAAAAAAAATGTATGTAAGTCAACTGGAAACTAGCGACACCCCACTCATGCTCAGACCCTAATGGAAGACTCACAGGAGCACAATTTTTCCACACAAGGTTTTTGCTAGAAATTTATTCTGCCTTAGAGGCTTAGGTATTAAATCACACTTTGCTATTATTATACTTTGAGATCTTCCCTCTTTTCCTCATGTGCAAGATGGGCAAAACTTCTCATGTTTTCTTTTCTCATTTGTGAAGATGACTTGTGGAGTACAATGTATTACCTGCAAAGTATGGATAGCATTCAAAGATGTGAAGGAGCATGTCCGTGTCAAAAAGGATATAGAGCAGAGGTCAGTAGAATCATTAAAGAATTTGGTTGTTTTGATTTCATTAAAACGATTAATTTGTACGCGGTCGCTGGCGTCACTAGTAGCAGTATCAGGTTTCGTTAGTGTTTGTGTGCTCAGCTCTCTAGCGTTTCATCGAGGCCCTTGTGCTCACTATCCTTCGTTGAAAATCATTAGTTATCTACCGTTTGTTGAGACCATCCCTCGTCCTAGCTCATCGTGGCTGCTCGTGCCAAAGTCTGTCTGTTCTTCCAATCACATATCCGGGCTCCCTTCGATGCCGGCAGGATTCTTGTAAGAGAAGGAAGCTCGAGGATATTTCAGCTTATCTCGAAGATGACGCTCAATTTAAACATTCTCACAATGGCTTCATGTATTTCAGGAAATGTTAAATTGGGCATTTTTTTTTTCATTTGTTCTAAATTACACCACAAGTGCATTACAGAGTAAAATACTGCAAAACAATAGCCTTAGTTGTTTCCAATTCCAATTCGGAAAAGCAACTCTACATTGATTAACTTTTTTTATCTATAAAAATACTTTACATGGTCCTCATGCTCTTATAATCACAATGACATTACCCTGTCAATGTAGAGTTAATACCATTCTTTTTCTTACTGTTTTAGTAAAACTGCAAGTGCCACTGATGTAGATGGTGCCACTGCATCTACCAACGTGTCTGCGCTGCTAGGGACTGCACCTATACCCACAGCACATCAAACCTGCACCACATCACCAGCCAATGCACTGCCAGCCACTGCACCGCCAGCCACTGCACTGCTAGACTTTCGAAAAGTCCTTCGCCTAGATACACTTCGCGTACGAAAAATCACGATTCGCTCGCCGAAACATTTTGTTCTGGGGTTATCATGAGGTCGACTTGTGGCAAGTCTACTGCACTGCCAGCTGCTGTTCTTCAAGCCACTGCACCTCTAGCCATCACATCTGCTGCATTTGGATCCCTCAAAATTCATAATGTAAACAAAATTAAACAAGAAGGAAATCAAACTATTTAAGCTCAAACTATTTCACAAATGAGAGCAAATAATTTTTGTTATCTGAGTAAACTTATCTGCAAGATTCCTGCAGCTTGCACGGTCAATTTTTGCATGAAAATTTGGTAAATATTTCGCCATTTGCATGGCATCAAGCAATGCATGGTTGTTCCTTTTCAGGAACCCAACCAATAAATGTTCTTAATATCTTTCCTCAGCAGATCTCAGTAAGGCAGAACACTCCAATATACTGTAACGAGTACCGTATATGCCAAGGTATATGCCAAGGTCTTTTTTTGCTCATTGACACTTTATAGGCTCCTCCTCTATCATCATCAACAATCTTAAAAGAATGGGGGAGGGTGGAAAACACTGACATCTAGTCAATGGACTACCCCGACGGACTAACCCAAAAATACTATTTCAAGTTAGTACTATTGGTCGTAAGCGCCATCACAATTAGTGCTAAGCCTAAACATCCATTTTAAACAGCGTTGGTCAACAGTTTTTAAGCCTAAGCACCCATTTTAAAAAGGTTTGCTTTCAATAATTTTTGCACCAGTTTCACTTCACTTACATGAAGTAATCGGCAATCACAACAATTATTGAAAGCTAACCTTTTTAAAATGGGTGCTTAGACGTAAGTACTGTTGACCAATGCTATTTAAAATGGATGTTCAGGCACTAATTACACTAATTGTGACACTGCTTACGACCAATCGTACTCACTTGAAATAGTATTCTTTGGATAGTCCGTTTGGGTAGTCCGTCAGGGTAGTCCATGGACTAATGGTCAGTTTTTTCTACTCCCCCCAAGAACGGCGATGTCTTTTGTCCGCCATTTTGATTCTCCCAGCCCATAGCTGGCATATAAATCATGTTACGTCACCACATAGTCACCCGCCTATATTGGGGTACACATCACCAGTAGTACAAAAAGTACCATACGTGTACCGGGTGTAGTACGTGTAGAGGTGTAGTAGCCATAGCTCGTGTAGTTCACGTAGCAACTGTAGTACCGTGATAGTTACTGTAGTAACTGTAGTAGCTGTAGAACTTGTAGTAGCTGTAGAAGCTGTAGTAGGTGTAGCAGATGTAGTAAGTGTAGTGGGTGTAGTAGCTGTAGTAGGTGTAGAAGGTGTAGTAGCTGTAGTAGCTGTAGTAGATGTAGTAGCTGCAGGGCCGTAACCAGAAAAAAATCATGACTGAGGCAATGTCCATGGTTAAATTCTCTTCCTAGGTATTTTAGGTGTTTATGAGGATTACATTTTAAAGACTAGAATCACGCTTTATTTTAAAAAAAATCACTAAAAATAACTGAGGCAAGTGCCTCGGTTTGCCTCATACTGGCTACGGCCTAGAGCTCTAGTAGCTGTAGTAGTTGACCGTGTAGTAGCTGTAGTAGTACGTGTAGTAGCTGTAGTAAGTGTAGTATGTGTAGTTTGTAGCTGTAGTACGTGTAGTCGCTGTAGTAGCTGTAGCACGTGTAGCAGGTGTAGTACGTGTAGTAACTTTAGTACATGTACTCAAGAAAATATCCCGGATGACCGAAATGCCCAAACTGCAACATGGGAAATAACTAACTAAGCATGTCACGCTCAGCATAAATCCATTTATTTCCTCTGGGCAATAAATTTCCTTTTACATCCGTTTCCAAAGATAACCATAGACCTCTTTCATAATGGCGGCCAAATAAATTATTCTTTTGCTTTAATGCTAATAAGCCCTACTAACCTCGCTACGACGAGCAAATTTCAAAAGAATATATTTTTTAAAACGAGGGCAGTAGGTCTAATTAACATAAATACAAAAGAATGTAAAGTTGGTCGCCATTTATGAAAGTGGTCTATTAGTAGTACTAGTTTGACTGAATTAGTATGGCGTGTTAACAAGAAAAGAGCACGTACTTTTCAATTTTTGTTTTAATATGAAGGTCTGTTAGCTCTCCGCAGCCGCAAAACCAGGATTTGAATCGGACCGGATCGGATCGGATCGGATTGACAAAACACGGACCGGATCTATAACAAAATCCCCGCCAAAAGGAGACGGTCACCAGACAACGTGCTGAAGACAGGAAAAGTCGAATTCTGTGCCTTTCTCTCTTGTCTAGTCGTCTCATCATTTATTGAGACTCGTCGAAAGGTTTTTTTTTCCAGAGGTAATTACAGATTCCGAAGCGGACTTATGAAAGATACCATGTGACGAATTGACGTCAATAAGCGAATTGACTGCGTGCGCGACGGTCTTTTTCTTCAAACATGAAAACTGACAACAATTTTTTACTTTACCCCAGTCCCTGAAAATTGCACAATAGCCTGATTTAGCAACAGAAAGGGAAGGTCAGTTGACGAAAGGAGAGCCCGCAGAATAGTTGGGATTCTACTCTAATATGGCCTAATGTGGATATTTTTGCTGTGCGCGCCATCGTCAACTGACATTCCCGTTCTGTTGCTAAATCAGGCTATTGTGCAATTAGAAGGGACTGGGGTAAAGTAAAGAATTGTCGTCAGTTTATGTTTGAAAAAGAAGACCGTTGTCTACGCAGTTAATTCGCTTATTGCCGTCAATTCGTCATGTTGACCGCATCGTATCTTTCAGAATTCCAAACGGAATCCTTAATCACCTTTGGAAAAAAAAAAAAAGCATTTCGACGAGTCTCAATAAACGAGGAGACGACTACACAAGAGAGAAAGGCACAGAATTTGAGCGCGTTTTCTGGTGTTATTGATCCGGTCCGAGTTTGGTCAATCCGATCCGGTCCGATCCGATCCGTTCCGATCCGGTCCGGAAATATTGGCGCATGGACCTCGCTGCGCTCGGTCCGTACGCCATGGCCTCGGGCCAAATACTTTCCCGTCCGGCCCTCCCACTCAGTCAATAAGTGCATAGTCTTTGATGGGGTAGAGATGAAGGAACTCCATTTTCAATCTAATACAACTCCTAAATTGGAGTTAAATTTGGGAGTTAAAATGACCCTCAAAAAGGAGTCATTTTGAACCTAATATTTGTACTCCATTTTTGGAGTTACAGTAACTCGCATGTGGAGTTAAAATAACTACTTTTCTGGAGTTAAAATGACTCTTTGACAAGAGTTATTTTAACCCTTAAATTGGAGTTACATTAAAGAGTTAAACTTACTCCCAAAAACAGAGTTATTTTGAACCGAAAATTTTAACTCCGTTTTTCGAGATAAAACTCTGAAAATTACTGTGCGGTACGACTTTGCTTTGCGTTAGATTGATATTATCACGATTGGCTTACACGTCTTCTTTGTCAGCTAGTCACTTATATGATATATCGTTACCTACAAAACTGCGTGCAGATCTTTTTTTTTTTTCTTTTCAGTGCTTGATGTAAAAATTTAAAACGTGATCGGTGATGGCTGTTAATGTATTTAGTCACGTATTCAAAAGGAAATGACGTAGAAGAAACGAAAATAAGCGTTAAAGCTCCTTTACAATTTTTAGTGTGGGCAACAAATTCTCTTCCGGTTACTATTTGGTGAGAATGTTCAAAAGTTCAGCCACCTCCATAACATGTGAATATTTTACCCTAACTGCCTTCGCATCATCGGTTTGAAGCTCATCTGTTGATCAGTGATAAATACAAGGTATGCTATAGGATAACCAGCAGCGGTTCTTACCCTACTATTCCTGCTAAATGCATGGGCTGGTTTGCAAAGCATGAGAGCGTTCTCGTGGACAATTTATTGTACCATTTTTTTTTCATATTGTACAATCATCAAATGGCACCTTTGGTTAGCCACGGAGCCCACACGCATTTATCAGCACTCTACAACCAATGAAACATTAATGGACGTAAAAATCGCGTGCAGCCGTATCTTGAAACTTATGACACATTGAAAGGAAAAAAAACACTTTTACTGTGGATCGCTCATACTGACTGACAGGTTGGATAAGAATGAGAAAAGATTAGTTTAAATATGAACTAAGAGTCGTCGCTGCCATCTTATCCCCTGCATGAAGAACTGGCTGCCAGTCAAGAATCAGGTATGTAAACAAACTTCTTGTCTTTGATATACCCGCTGAATTGGTTAAAATTTGGTTTTATCAAACAGCCCTTCGTCAGAGTGAACCGAGGAATTATGGGTTGTGTGTAGTTTTTATAGTAGAGTAGGAGCTACGCTATGGGTGGTAACATGGCACCGTGAAAAACAGGAATACATCAGTTAAATGAAAAGCGTTCGTTAATACCGTGAGGGTGCCGATTTGGAAGATGAATTTTTGTTCCAGATTCTTGCGGCTTTCCATCGTACCTAGATATACCGGCGGAAAGGCCGCAGATAGCCATGTCTTGTTTGGAGTGGCTAGGGAGATTGAAATGACGAGCGACTGGCTTAGATGCATCTCTGTCATTCTTCTCAACCTCGCGAAGGTGTTCGCGGAATCGGTCGCCAAAACTGTCTCGCCAATGTATAATTTATTACATAACGTACGGGTTATGCAATAAATGACATTTGCGGAGGTACATGTGAAACGATCGGGGATCAGAATGAAAGGACATGTTTTGCATCGTGAGCGCGCGCACAAAGTTGAAAGTGCCAGGACTGGTAGAATCTTTTCGCAACCTCCACTAATTTAATTCAAACGCGGCAAAAACGTAGGCAACGTTTTAGTTAGAAAGAAAATATCGGGACCAAAGCGATCTGTTAAGATCACCGTTCGTTTCACATGTGCCTTGCATAACCTGTACGTTATGTAATAAATTATACATAGGCGAGACAGGTAGACGACTACTTGTAGGCGATCGATTCCGCGAACGCCTTCGCGATGTTGAGAAGAATGACAAAGATCCATCTAAGCCAGTCGCTCGTCATTTTAATCTCCCTAACCACTCCAAACAACACATGGCTATCTGCGGCCTTTCCGTACATCTAGGTACGACGGAAAGCCGCAAGAATCTGGAACAAAAATTCATCTTCCAAATCGGAACCCTTAACCCCCACGGTATTAACGAACGCTTTTCATTTAACTAATGCATTCCTGTTTTTTACGTTGCCCTGTTACCACCAATAGCGTAGCTCCTACTCTACTAAAAAGCTATACAAACCACATAATACCTCGATTTGCTCTAACGAAGACGAAGAAAAGCGAGAGCGAATCTAGAAAACGAAGGGCTAACGCTCGAAACGTCAGCTTTTAGAATTCCTTTACGGTGGTGAATTTACATTATCAACTCCGTTGATAAAACCAAATTTTTGTGTATTCCTTCCCCACCGACGCGGCACCACAGTTTCTTTAAAAACTACCCCCTTCATTCTTCGGCTGAATTGCTTGTCTGCTTATTACAACAACCGTTCCAAATGTATAACATTAAATGAAATTAAGAATCGAGGTGTAACTGCATCAGTAACGGCTTTCACAATCAGCTCAGCTGAAAAAAGAAAAATATTTGGGACATTTAATAAAGATGGATTTGTGCCAAACCACGTGCATTGACCCCCTCGAAAATGCATGCTCTTTCACTGTGGCTTATACTGTCAAACACGTAGTTCCTTCCTTCAACGTTCAACCAGGAACAACTTTTGTAACTGACATCCCCCGCGTTTTCGGGAAATTAAGTGTACAACTTTCCTTATGTAACATATGGCACGTCTTGAGCAATTCAGCTCTGTCTCGAAGCGAACGCAAACCCGCTACTGACGGACTATTAACACTGGGCTTGGAGCAAAGGTACACCATTAAACACAAACAGTGTATAAAATTAGAAAAAAATGCTGCTTTTGAGAAACATATTTGCAAGTCTCACAAATTTTCCTAAAGCTCACCGCTGATGTCTTTTTCTCCAAAGTACTCTCGCTCTTGAGACGAATTGTATTCTGCTCGTGCTCATTCGAAAAACCTTCAGCCATAATTCGGCAAAACCAACACAGTGAAACCAGTCAGAAATTTGCAGTTGTGTTTTCGTGAAGCCTTTCGAGTCAATAGTAAGCCTAATAACACCAGTCTAGGAGCTGTTATTTGTAATAAATAATTTAAACCTTCTTGTACGAGTTCATGCTTATATATAATCTTTTACTAGAAGTTGATTTGTGTCATCAAGCCATGTCAGTTACTATATCGTTTGTCGAAGTCTTTCAGTCATGCACAAATGGCTTTCTAAACGGCTCCAATAATTTTTTCAAACATGCCCACGATACATGGAAAAAACAAACAAAAGAAAAACAAAAGAAGAATTCGAAGAAAAATCACTGCTCGCCATGCTTCTCTCTGAAACCGTACATTTCAAGATCATTTTCAAGACGGTCATAAAACTAATGGCGGTACAAAGAAAATACGTTTTGATATCTATTTTACTTTTCAAAACGATCTTACATCATGAAGACTAAAGTAGTCTCGTTGTCATACATGAAGCTCTTGAACTCTCAAAGAAAGCTAACATCAATTTATTTGAAACAGAGAAAAAGGAAGACCTCATGCATTTCTGAGCTTCTGTGTTAGGAAGCGAGAGAGGAGCTCAGCTGGACTCTGAGTGAAACAGACTACCTCAGAACGACCGACTTATTGACTGATTTCGTCCCCATTGCGAGTTGAGCCAGCTCGAAAAAAGAATAATTATACATTATTGTGAGCATATTGTTTGTCAAGTTTCCTTTCAGCAAGAGAATCATTCATGAAGGCCGGTGTTTCTGAAAATAAATCTCCTCGACTGAACAAATGCAGAGGGATATCATCAGAAAGGTAAAATAACTGTAGAGAATATAGAATGTAAACAGGTAATATCTTTAAATAAATGACAACTTTATTTAACCGGCTCCTTACGCTAAATTAAAATCATTGACAAAGACCCTTGCAACCAACGTGGACGCAAAGATCGACATGAATATGTTTTCTTCTTGAAAAGAACGCTCGTATATTATATATGTGTGCATATGCTTTGAACAATTTAACTCACTTATCACGTTCTTAATATTAAGAAGTGAGTCCGAGATATAGATAAAAGTACAACTTTGTTATATCACGTCTGCCAGGTACTTCTTGTTATTTGGAAAAATAAGAACGTGCGCGGATTGATTTAGGTATTGCTGCACAAAAATGTCGACTCCGCGGGCAAATGTATCAGGGCCACTAAGAGTGTTACGAGAAATTGCAAACGCTACACGGGTTCTTTACATTAATGGATGTATTTTTTTGATATGCGAAGATCGGTGATCTGAACGACTAAAAGATCTTCCACAAAGAGGACATACGTACGGCTTTTCTCCAGTATGTCTTCGATAGTGGCGTTTGAGCTCATCTGAACGTCGGAAACACCACCCACAGTTTTTCCAAGGACACAGGAAAGGTTTTTCGCCCGTATGAATCCGCTTACGACTTCCGAGATGAGAGCTTTTGGTGTAACAACGCTTTTTACAGCCAGGGAAATCACAGAGAAAGGCATGATGTAGTTCCAGTTCTTTGTTATCGGAAACAGGTTGGACTGTTTGTGCATGTGTACTGAAATTACATCCATATGCTGCATCATCGTTCGATGTTGTGTGCACAGAAGACGGCGTTGTTGCAAGCATAGTTACCTGTGGCCACTGGTGTCTTAGATTTAGAGCTGGAATAGACGCCGACTGTGCAACAGTACACGTTCCCATCGTCATTCCTGCCTCTGGAAAGCGGCAGTTTTTCTTTCCTATGGTCATTTCTTGAAGCTTGGGTTGCGGAAGATACGACGAGGTTTCCACCGGTAGCGTTGCAGGAGAAGATGAACACAGATAGCTATCCATCTCACGAAGGATCTGTTAGAGAAATAAGGGTTACCTTTAGTTTTATCCAACATCATGATTATTTTTGGTTTTAATCCCATGCCTTGGCTGATTGATATCGGGGAACAATGGCTTTTGTCGGAAATGTATGTAGTTGTTAAAATTGAAGAACTTTGAAGGACCCCTGTCGTCCTTTACAGTTAAATTGCCAATCGTCGTAATTCTCCTTCAGGGCTCACAAACCCGTTAGCGAAATTCAGCATCTTTAGAGCAATCATAGTGGTCGGCTTTTTATCGCGAAAAGGTTAATTTACTGAGATATGAAACGAGAGAACAACTTTTTACAGGGAGTTTGTAGAACAACCATCATTTTGATCCGCTGAGGAAAATCATTCATTTATACAATGTCCCTCGAACTCATGATCCTCAATTGTATTTCTTACTGAAAGTAAGCAGTTGTCAATATTTTCTTCCAATTGATATTTATCAGCGGAATAAAGACTTGGTAATATAACTCTAGAAAAGTAAAAGGTTGATTATTTTCTGTAATATCCGAGGGTATCGCAGAGCTCGAACTCGTCATTAGTGTTCACGCAAAAGCTCACATAAGAAATACACGCTATTATAATATCGCTTAGAAAATGTGTAAGTCGCCTAAATCATTCATGTATTGCAACTGACCTGTTGAATTTCTTCCTCCCTGGTGGGTATTAGCAGCGAATAGATGCCGGCCGTTACCAGATTTCCTTCGCCCTGATACGAGTTTTGGTACATGACACCGTCTTGTCGTCTAAACAAGTTATCGAAACTTGTACAAGCCAGGCCATAAGCATTTGGCTGTCTTCTTTACGAGACGGCCCCAATGAACGAGTTTTCCCGGTCGGATCCACGCTTTATACGCAAAGGGTTGAGGGGTCGCCAGAGGGCAAACATTGCAAGTCGCTGTACATGTGAGAAAATGTATGGCGGAAACTTATTCGACGTCCCAAAAAAAAAAGATTTTAGAGAAAGATCGATGCCTTTTTCGACAAAGTTTTATCAGAAATCGATTTGGGCAATGTTGATGCGTGAGAAGTGTAAGTTTTTGTTTGAATAACCGTGAGATATGAGATAAAATTAGCTGATAAACTTCCTTGCTTGCGTAAGGTTTATTGTGAAATGTCGAGAAATGGTCTCTCACAATATTACAAACTTAGGGCCTCCACAGACTAGGGAGTTAGTTGTCGACAACTATTTGTGATCGACAACTAAAAAGTTATCGACAACTAAAAAACGTAGTCTGTGGCACAAGTTGTCGACAACTAAACCCCAAATTATTAGTTGTTGACAACTAAGCAGTTTCCCTTTTCGAAAAGGGAAACTGCTTAGTTGTCGACAACTAATAATTTGGGGTTTAGTTGTCGACAACTTGTGCCACAGACTACGTTTTTTAGTTGTCGATAACTTTTTAGTTGTCGATCACAAATAGTTGTCGACAACTAAATCCCTAGTCTGTGGAGGCCCTTAGGAACAAATCTGGAGGAAATAACCCAATAAAGCCTTTTCAGTTGTACTACTTTGTGGGGTTGTGACAACGATCAAAGGTACCTAGGGAAGCAAAAGATTCTAACTCCTTATGTAGAAATATTAAGATTTTACTCGCCCAGGAATAACAATGACGTTTTGTCGTGGGCTAGAACAAGTAATCGTGACTAATTCACGGTTTTGATAATTTTGTTCCAGGTTGCAGAACCTCTAAATATCCTGCACCAACTTTGTGATAGGAGAGGATGATTGTGTGAGTACTAAAACCTCAAAGACCTGCTCCAAAGATTAGACTCTACAGAGAACTAGTATATGAAGATGACGGTTAAAGGCGTATTGGTCGAAGTCATAGTGGAGCTTGATAAGTTTGCTTAAATCCAATGACTTTAATACTTGTAGATGGCAGTTTGACAGAAGAAAAAGTTTGTTTACATGTAACAGCTGGGGCATATTCCCCACGGTGGGATCTAAATCTATCGTAACCTGAGTATCAGGCTTTTCTAATTTTTCTAAAATCTATCGAAATAGAGCCTGCTGTATTCTATGGAAGGAGGCATTAAAACAGCTACCTCGAGGCAGAAGGAGATTGAAATGGTTGGCTTGAGCAGAATCAGCGTACTTCATTAAAGTGATTTGACTCTCACAGAGTTTGTAGAAAATAGTAGCGGCTCAAAAACCGTTGACTTTTTCTCAATCAAACAAGAACTTAACCTATCTATGGATTTCCTCGTGTTTCTCATCTCTCATTCCATCCCTCGAAAGAGCAATAGCTCTGTAAAAACAATTTCCATCTCCTATGACAACGACTTCTCCAGGCTTTGAGAGGGTAAATTTCCAAGAGCATGCAATAATTCGTTTACGCAAGACATAAGTAATAAGAAAACAGCCTAGACACACGTAAATACAACTAAAAAGGCTTTATTGTGTTATTTCCTCCAGATCTATACCTAAAGCGCAGTTACACGTTGAAACTTTTAGCAGAAATTTAACATTGTGACAATGTGTGCAACGGCGCTGCGAAAACTAAAACTAAATCTCTCTTGATTACGACTCAACAGAAATTTGATCGTCTAAATGATCATTCTCTTAACGTCATGATTAATGGTAAGTTAATTGAACAAGTTCAGCCTGCCAAACTACTTGCTGTTATACGGACAGCAAGGAAATAAAAGGCATAATAGCGTCAATGACATCTAACAAAGCCTCGGGAATTGATAACATTCCGATCCGTGTTATTAAAGACTGTATTGCACCTATTCTTCCTGCAATTACATCTCATGATAGTTAATTCCTCTATTGGCTCCTCAACTTTTCCTTCGTCTTGGAAAATAGCGGAAGTTGTGCCTATTCCCAAAGATGGTGATCATGAACAAGCGAACAATAATTGGCCTATTTCCCTTTTACCTGTTCT
>NC_090877.1:21025477-21052977 GCF_036669935.1 Montipora foliosa | reverse complement strand
CACAAACTGAAGACTTCAGTTCGAGACTAGAGCTAAAACACGGAAGCAGCCATTACAATTTCGTTCGTTCGCCTGGTTGATGCAGGTGCAGAACCTTTCATAGGCTGCATCTATTCTTAAATCTATGTATTTTTCAAGTAATTTACTTGGCCAAACAGCACGGACTGAGTAATTTTCGATATCGCCGATTTTAACACTATTGCGACAAAACGGGTTTCATTGACGCCATACGTTAAGACCCTCCACGAAATTTCATGTAGCTCGAATGTAACAGTGGCGTCCGATCGGTAATCCGGCGGGAGGCTATTGAATTGTTTCAAATTATCTCACTGGAACTCGTATTTTTCTGTGCCCAACGCTAGTGGGGCAATAAAAAGAAAACTTAGAATCGAATTTTCAAATTTGGTTCAATACTGCATTGTTGTTTAGTTTCAGCATTTCAGTCGACCAAAAGTGAAAATATGATCTTAATATGGAAACTTCGCCGTCTGACCTGCTGAGCAAGACACACCGAACTCAAATTTGAACATAGCAAAAGCAGTTTTGTCCACGGGAGCTACTCATTGCCAACTAGCTCATCAATTTTTACTTCACTCAACTATGGCATCTAATATCATCATTCGCAAACTCTTTACGGTGGCCAATTTACATGATTAACTCAGTTGATAAAACCAAATTATGTGGCTATAACATCTAATAGCTTACACACATCAGCCTTTCCAAAATATGCTGTAACAAACAATGTCTTCGTGGTTAGCCACAAAAACAGAACAAATTTTAGAGCTGCTCTAGTGTCTTCGCTCTCCTTATCGACATTCCTACTACACGAGAGTTTTTAAACGTTAGTAAATGTTGCTATCAAAAGGATCTCTCTTTAAAACTGTAGACTGCTAGTAGCAATAGCAGCAACATTTAGAAGTCAGTTATATTCAAATCACTCTTTTCCGACTGGTCTTTAGGACTCGTATTGTAACTAAGTAAACTGGTGCTCATGAAATCTTTTTAAGTAGTCAAAAAATGCCTATGAAGTTTGTATTTATAACGAGTAACATAAAAAAACTACTTTCCCATATTATTAACTACACGCAATTCGTACAAATTCAAAATTGTTTTTTCATGAAACTGGACTTCCAATAAATTCCATGTACTCCACTACAGTTGTGTCTTTTTTTCCTTGGTTGTCCGAAAAAAAGAACTGTAAAGGAAAATTAAAAAAGGAAATCAAATAAGTGAGGGAATGAATAATGAAGAGTACTGTATAACAATGGAGATGGCAATGGTCGTTGCAGTGGCAACGACAATGAGAATTGCAGTTGCAATGAAAACTGTAATGACGCTGCCTCGTTCCCAGACGTCTCTCTTGTTTTCGAGGAACAAGAGCGCGCGCAAAGGACGAAGGGAAGGGAAAAAGGCCTCGCCTCTTTCTCTCTCCCATGGTCCTTCGCGCTTCGTGCTCGTTACCAGTCGCACGTGCTTCGCACTGGCCCTTACTTGGCCCTTACTTAGCCGTTCGAAGCGTCTGAGGGGGCAGGTAATGGCATGTACTGTAGTCTATGGTTAAAAGTTGCAATACAAGTTTGTCAAGTGACTTAAAATTTTCGCGACAAAGGTATTTAAGTTGTTAGTTGCATCTTTGACTAGTAAAGATCTAGACCAACCAAAAATAAGGATACTGACCGTCAAACTTGAGACATTTTGAAATTTGACAAACGACAGTGGAATTATGGCACCCTCTCTTATATCGTCAGCTGCTAACCTGAACACAAAGTGATGTACTAATTTTAGTGTGCGTGATAAAATGTACAAAACACTTTACGCTGTAAGATTGCAAAGCACCAAGAGGTTCATAATACACAGGAATAATCTAAGACCCAAACGACTTACTCAAGGGTTTGCTTGGGTTCCCAGCTTTTCGCATCGTCAAAACTCATTTTTCTTGTTGGGTTTAAAAATATTCTCACAGTCTTTGCTCCTCTGCCTGTCAAAATGACCACAATATTTTATTTAGGTAAGTTAGTATTTTCTTGGTTTCCCTTGCAGCCGTTGACTGTTCTCGTCGCACAACCGAAGTGCTCTGCCTAACCGAAGACTGGTTTCTGAACCATAAAGAGACAAGGAGTGTAATTACACCTCTGGTTGGGATACTGGTTTATCGTGTCTGTGGCAGGTTAGCCTGCCAGCAGTTCGTCAGGTTTCCCTGTCAGCTCGCTTATACTAATTTCTTCTCCTGGATGGACAGAGGCACTGTGAGGGTAAATTGTCTCGCCAACGAAAGCATCTCTATGACCCAGCTGGAGCCCTAAAGAAAACCTCTCCGTTGTCCTGAACGCTAGCTTTCGGGCTACAGAACCCTCTGCGATTGGATCATGAAGAAGCGAGCCGTTCTGTGATCGGCGATACGAATGAAAAGGAATGCGCATCTAGTTTGAGCAGCCGCTGGTTAGGAGAGACCGTGTGGTGTGACGAGACTGAAAAACTAAGTGCTTTTCTTCCCCTTATCTTCATAAGGCTGCATGCACTTAAATTATAGAAGAGAAGAAAAAATGTATGTGGCACACCGTCATCAGGTCCTTGTATCTTGAGGGAGTGAAGTTTTACTGCTTCATTCTGATTGAAGGCAATTGTCACAAGCAACTATAATTGGAGAGAATGTTCATCAGTGCATCATGATAAGAACATGATGTATCTACAAGCACCGCTGCACAACCATTTAAGTAATTAACAAGATTTAATTTTATAGGAAAATTCATGACCTGACGAGGGAATTCCGCGGTGAATTGCACGCGAAAACCGATATCGGTTTTCAAGTGCAATTTAACGCGGAATTTAGAAGTCAGGTTATGGAATTTCCTTGACTTTCATTATCGAATAAAAATAAGAAAAAGAGATAGCAGCATTGATATTGTTTGTTTTATCCTGAGCACGAAACAAGAGATGCGAAGCAATATCACTAACCTCGTTGTCACCTTGCAATTCCAAGCTAAATACCTCGCTTCGTTAACCAGTCATAATGCGAGAATTTATTCAACTATGCGATTGTATACGAAATGCCTTGATGAGGTAAGCTGTAAAAAAATCAACTTCACATGTTAGGCATCGACTTCATTTTCTTTGTTTTACTAAATGCTTGGCGATGAGCGAAGTTCAATGGGCATCAGGCCTAACAGTTTCACCAAGAGATTAACTAGGGCTGCGTACTATTATTTTCCTTGTAGACACCTAAACTAAGTTTTCTAGAATTAAACTTTATTGGACTATTATTACAAATGTATATAAGCGATCCGTTTAGAGACGCTCTGTTAGTTTTGACAGATCCGCAGAACGAGTTAAATTCAGTAAGCCGAGCATATTGATTGTGTTTTGTTTAGTACTAGACACATTGAGAAGTAACGACAAGATTAAGTAGTAAGTAAAACTTATTTTGATGCCTGTGAGTAACGTAGAGGAAAATAAGGCCGGCTATTATATATACTGGTATTTTAAACACCTTAAATGCCGGTTTATGCCAGTAGTTTGCAGCTTGAAAGCTAGTATAGGTAGTGATTTTCATGAGTCTTTCTGACTTTCGTCTCTCCTCTTGTTTGGATGATCATATGCGAAGCATTACAAGTTAAGTTTGCTGGCATGAGATGTATTATTTTCTTGTTCTAAGTGATAGAAAACGAACAATAAACTAATTACAATATTACATGTACACATCGATAAAAGACGTTTGTTAACTTTCAATTCGTAACAGCCAGAATAAAGTTGACGTCAAATTTACAAGAAATTTTAAATTTTTCAGCTAACTTTGAACTTGAAATCAGATTCAATAAGAGTAACCATACACTGCTTTTTTTTTGTTTTCCTATTTTCAAGAGGTAGTAATAAAGTCGTGACTGGTCCTGGGATAAACTTAGTTGGTTCCTTCATGACTAACTTGAATTACTTAGAACACCGGGCAGTAAAGAAAATAAAGAACTTTACATTTTCTTTCTGAATTGTATCTTTCAATGGCTTTTCAAATAAAGAATCATTAGATACTCAACACTCATATCGTCATCAGTTACTTCTAATTTTACTACAATTTTCATGGATTATAACAGCTCAACTTATAACTCTTTTAAATTTTCCAAGGTGTTTTTCCTTTCTCTATTTACTGTTTACTGTCTTTTACCATTTTATGTGAAACTTAAACAATTAAACGTCAACAAATGGCCAAAATGAACGACCGAGTGACGTAAGGAGACTGGGCACCAGTAGGTTAAATCAGGTTTTTCTCAAAACCTTCCCGTATGATCCCAGCTCAAAATGTCAGGAATAAGAATTTGTTTTGATTTAACATTCATGCAATGTAAAATAAAAATCAGTAAGACAGATTTTTCGCAAACTAGGAAAATGTGAAAACAAAAGTAGCTCAAATCTGTCTTACAGATGTTTTTTTTTTTCTAAACGTGATTCACGCGTACACATCAACTGTGAAAATCTCATCATGGGTTGTATGGTAGATTTTCGAGAAGTACTCGATAAAAGACTATCATTTAAGGTGATTCATGTACTAGACAATATTTTTAATGCGGTGTCAACATAAACAGCAGTTTATTTCTTTAAATAAAGGGAAATTTTTCTCTTTCGTTCCACCCCTTAAGAGGCTTTATGACTGTCTATCAAATAACATATCAAGCACGAGCGATCGTGTTTTGTACATAGGCGTACGAGCCGTGGGGGCGGGGGGGCTGCAGCCCCCCCAGCCGCGGAAACTAGATCCTCCGTGAGGGTACACTGGGTTGCGTGTGGTACGTGCACCGTTCCAGACAATTTTTTTCAAGTTGGGGGGTCATTAAGAAGTCATACCAGACGAGGCCCTTTGGCTCACAGGTCCTCACACGTTCGTACGACGAAACAGACCTGTCCTTGCGTAATATGTAGCTCTAACAGTGCACGATATTGTTTTGGTATTGTCTATCATTGTAGTGCCATGGTAGAAGTCTTGGGTAAATAGTCTGAGAAGACATGTGGCTACTAGCAAAGTACTGAACCCAGAAAGATTGAAGAAAATAAATGGGAAGTGAGAAACATTGGCTTCTGGGCCGATATGTTGATAAACTTCTTTTCACCACAAGTTTAAGGAAGACCTTAGATAACAATGACCTGGACCAGGTTGAGTCCGCGATTCTCGAAGTGTCATGCGGATTTTCCCATAAAAATGCCCTTGAAGCTCATTAAAATGGCGGCGAAAGAGTAGAGTGCTCCACTTGTAGGATACATAGTGTATTTAGTCTGGAAAATGTTCAGAAGAGCGTTTCGAATGATTTCACGGGTAAGTCGGCAGGAAGAATGCTTTTTAAATAAAATCTCTGACCTTTACTGTGTGAACACTAGTTTTCTCTCGTGTTTCCGCTACAGTCATTGTTATTTAAATGATGCCTTGATCATTTCTTAAATAACAAGGACCGGAGCTAGGTCATGTCTCGATGATTGGGGAGGGGAGAGGTGGGAATAATAGGGCTTTTTACAGCGATCTTTGCTGTTTCCGGACGCTGTAAACAAAGATACATGCCAAATTCGAAGGAAATGGCGGTAAACACGCCGTCATGGAGTCAACTGTTCTCTGAGAGCTTTTCTGATTATTCGGGATTATGTTACGAACTTGGAAGATGCTTTCAAACTTATAAAGGGGTATGAAGTCAATACAACGAGTTCATTTACCGTTACATACCAGACTAGAGGTTTTGGAAAGTCTCCAATAGGTAAGATCTCTTTTTTTGTTTTTAATCAATGCAAGTTTATTATAGGTCTTAATTATTTTTTCCAAAAATGTTATTGTTATTGACCGTTTTTGGCAATTATGGTGACTAGGGACTGGGATGGGGCCATGGAATTTGTAACAAAGGAAATTATTGTAAATTCTTATCCACTTTCTACGATGGAAATGATAAATTAAATTACCCACAAAATGGAGCTTTTTCAAGAACTTTGGAAATAATTACCCTTTCCTTCAAGCCCCTCCCACCCACCCTAGGTTTGGAAGCTGGGGCAAGACTCCATTGAGATCCACCTAGGGTTGCAACAGACAAGAGGTATTTCCCAGTGGCCACTGGTCAGGCACCTGTATTCTAGAACATGTATATTCTAAAAGATGGAGCATTATTAAGATATTGAATAGTCATTTTTCTAATTTTTTAATACAGTTCACTTGTCAAAAAAAGACAGTTTTGGCTAAACAGGTCAGTCTTCACTCAATTTTATATTAAATGTCAGTGAATCATTTAGTAAGTGCACAAAAATAATCACTTCCAATCACTGTAATCTAGTCTAACACTGTTTCAGTTGCTACAAAATTCCTTGTGTTGCTCATGACTATTCCTCTCTTTGAATAACTTTTCCTCTTCACTATATATCAGTAACAGTCACTTAGCAAAAAGGTAAAATGGAATCATCGTATATATTTTTTCTTTTGCTAATGTGCATTGATATAATAATATTCAATAATAATAATAATAATAATAATAATAATAATAATTTACCACAGTATGTAAAGTCTATGCATTATTATAATAATGTATTATTATAATAATGACTATTATTATAATAATGTATTATTATTATAATAATGACTGTTTTCCTTTTAGTGTCCTGTTGCGATCTGACCAGGGTTGTATATAACAGCCGGCAGCCGGCGAAGTTCGCCGGCTTCTCTGTCAGGTTTCGCCGGCTACTTTCATTGTTTGAAGAGTCAAGACATGTAGAGGAGTTGATGTTTATGAGGTCTAAACTACTTGGGCTCAATACAAATAAAAATTTGCAGTGCCTATCTTTTCTGAAAACACATAAAAGACTTCTGACTCAAGGGCAGTTTAAAAACGTTATGCTTGAGACTTTCGTTTTGAAAAAATCTTGCTGCGGTGGCGGGAAAGTAGGAACAATATGATTTGTTGTCCACCATATTGGATTTCGATATCTTTAAACAGCCACCGATTGTATCTTACCGGAAGGAAAAATCACTCAAGGACGTTTTAGTCCGCGCAAAACTTCCTTTAATCACGCCGCAATCATAAAAAAACTTATAAACAAGGAAACACTTTCAAAAGGTTTGTTCTCAATCCAGAAGGAAATTTACAAATGATGTTCTGCTAGCAACACGCTCAGCCTGCGTTCATGTATCTCTTATCACAACTCAACTGAGGAAGAAAACTAGCCCCTGATCATTCACTAACCACTCCTTCGTTTTCACTTGGAACCTTTCATTTGATCATTTATAGCGAACGTAGAAGCTGAGGACTCGTAGACTTTATTTAAACACTTGAACGTAACGCTCCTCGGAGTTAAATCCTACTTGCCCGCGTAAGTGCTCGTCCTCTCGAGGGCATCTCTACGCTTCAACATGACAACGGATGTTTATCCAACGTCACTCTTGATCAACTCTCACTGCTTTACGGAACTCCTAAACTCTTCGGAAAAAAAACTACATCACTCTGAAATTAAACCGCTCGAGTGATTTTCAATTTTCGAAATTACTGCAACCAAGTTCCGCAAGCATATTTTCCCGCTAATTACACAATGGAAACAGGATCGAAACATCCTTTACGCCATTGGCCAATTAGTATCCTCCAATCAGCTTCTTTATTTAACAACCAATCAGAAGCCTTTGCTGGTCTATTCCTTCAAAGTATGTGCCATGTTTACAAGTTGTCAAGTGGCAATATTTGCCAGGCTCGTTAGCTCCAGCAAAACCACCAAAAAGATACAAAAAATATCACTCAACTTTTTGTTTATAGGGTTGTATTATTGAAATGTCGCTTCGTCTTTACATGGTTTTCATAGTACAATTGCAGCTTGATTCATCCCTCTAGTGTCTGAGTTTCATGGCCCAAAATGCCAGGAAATGCATTTTCCGGCATTCAGTTTCCAAAAATTTTCCGGGTGAGCATGCCACCGGACCCCCCTAGAAGCGATGGGCTAAAGCCCATCGTGTGGGTCCTCCGGACCCACAACCGTCTACTTTGCAAAAAACTCCGGCTACTTAAAACCTTAAAGAAAACCCTGGGCCGATCTGGACCATTTTGGCACTCCAAAAGTTTGTGTCCAAGGATTACAAAACGAATCCCATCGAATTCTAGATGCACTCCCTTCGTTGCCTGGACATCTTTGCAGTAAATATCATGCCTTGGATTTTTTTTTAGTTTTCCCCCCATTCTCTGTATTTACTGTTGCAACCGAATGGCCTATCATAATAATGTTACTGATACATAGTGAAGAGGAAAAGTTATTCAAAGAGAGGAATAGTCATGAGCAACACAAGGAATTTTGTAGCAACTGAAACAGTGTTAGACTAGATTACAGTGATTGGAAGTGATTATTTTTGTGCACTGACTACTAAATGATTCACTGACATTTAATGTAAAATTAAGTGAAAACTGACCTGTTTAGCCAAAACTGTTTGTTTTTGACAAGTGAAGTGTATTAAAAAAATGGAAAAATGGCTATTCAATATCTTAATAATGCTCCATCTTTTAGAATATACATGTTCTAGAATACAGGTGCCTGACCAGTGGCCACTGGGAAATACCTCTTGTCTGTTGCAACCCTAGGTGGATCTCAATGGAGTCTTGCCCCAGCTTCCAAACCTAGGGTGGGTGGGAGGGGCTTGAAGGAAAGGGTAATTATTTCCAAAGTTCTTGAAAAAGCTCCATTTTGTGGGTAATTTAATTTATCATTTCCATCGTAGAAAGTGGATAAGAATTTACAATAATTTCCTTTGTTACAAATTCCATGGCCCCATCCCAGTCCCTAGTCACCATAATTGCCAAAAACGGTCAATAACAATAACATTTTTGGAAAAAATAATTAAGACCTATAATAAACTTGCATTGATTAAAAACAAAAAAAGAGATCTTACCTATTGGAGACTTTCCAAAACCTCTAGTCTGGTATGTAACGGTAAATGAACTCGTTTTATTGACTTCATACCCCTTTATAAGTTTGAAAGCATCTTCCAAGTTCGTAACATAATCCCGAATAATCAGAAAAGCTCTCAGAGAACAGTTGACTCCATGACGGCGTGTTTACCGCCATTTCCTTCGAATTTGGCATGTATCTTTGTTTACAGCGTCCGGAAACAGCAAAGATCGCTGTAAAAAGCCCTATTATTCCCACCTCTCCCCTCCCCAATCATCGAGACATGACCTAGCTCCGGTCCTTGTTATTTAAGAAATGATCAAGGCATCATTTAAATAACAATGACTGTAGCGGAAACACGAGAGAAAACTAGTGTTCACACAGTAAAGGTCAGAGATTTTATTTAAAAAGCATTCTTCCTGCCGACTTACCCGTGAAATCATTCGAAACGCTCTTCTGAACATTTTCCAGACTAAATACACTATGTATCCTACAAGTGGAGCACTCTACTCTTTCGCCGCCATTTTAATGAGCTTCAAGGGCATTTTTAGGTTGGTACTTTAAGTAGTGTTATTAAAGTGTATCATAATAGTATGTAATTATATCATGGATGTATTAAAGCCTTAAATTGTTATATATAAAGGTATATACCAGTGAATTTCCATGTATACCCATATATATTCATGTATACCCATGTATATCCATGTATACCCATGTATGTCCATGTATACCTATGTATATCCATGTATACCCATATATATTCATGTATACCCATGTATATCCATGTAAGCCCATGTATGTCCATGTATACCCATGTATATCCATGTAAGCCCATGTATGCCCATGTATACCCATGTATATCCATGTATAACCATGTATGTCCATGTATACCCATGTATATCCATGTATAACCATGTATGTCCATGTATACCCATATATATTCATGTATACACATGTATATCCATGTACGTCCATGTATAACCATGTAAGTCCATCTATACCCATGTGTATCCATGTATAACCATGTATGTCCATGTATACCCATGTATGTCCATGTATACCCATCTACATCCATGTATAACCATGTATAGCGATGTATATGCATGTATATCCATGTATGCCCATGTATGTCCATGTATACCCATGTATATCCATGTATAACCATGTATAGCCATTTATATGCATGTATATCCATGTATGCCCATGTATGTCCATGTATACCCATGTATATCCATGTATAACCATGTATGTCCATGTATATCCATGTATAACCATGTATTTCCATGTATACCCATATATATTCATGTATACCCATGTATGCCCATGTATAACCATGTATATCCATGTATGCCCATGTATACCCATGTATATCCATGTATAACCATGTATGTCCATGTATACCCATGTATATCCATGTATAACCATGTATGTCCATGCATACCCATATATATTCATGTATACACATGTATATCCATGTATACCCATGTACGTCCATGTATAACCATGTACGTCCATGTATACCCATGTGTATCCATGTATAACCATGTATGTCCATGTATACCCATGTATGTCCATGTATACCCATCTACATCCATGTATAACAATGTATAGCGATGTATATGCATGTATATCCATGTATGCCCATGTATGTCCATGTATACCCATGTATATCCATGTATAACCATGTATGTCCATGTATACCCATGCATGGCCATGTATACCCATCTACATCCATGTATAACCATGTATAGCCATGTATATGCATGTATATCCATGTATGCCCATGTATGTCCATGTATACCCATGTATAACCATGTATGTCCATGTATATCCATGTATAACCATGTATTTCCATGTATAACAATATATATTAATGTATACCCATGTATGCCCATGTATAATCATATATATCCATGTATGCCCATGTATACCCATGTATATTCATGTATGTCCATGTATACCCATGTACGTCCATGTATACCCATGTGTATTCATGTATAACCATGTATGTCCATGTATACCCATGTATGTCTATGTATACACATCTACATCCATGTATAACCATGTATAGCCATGTATATCCATGTATGCCCATGTATGTTCATATATACCCATATATATCCATGTATAACCATGTATAGCTATGTATATCCATGTATACCCATGTATCTCTATGTGTACCCATGTAAATCTATGTATAACCTTGTATATCCATGTATACCCATGTATGTCCATGTATAACCATGTATATACCCATGTATGTCTATTTATACCCATGTATAACCATGTATAACCATGTATAACCATGTATAGCTATGTATATCCATGTATATCCATGTACAGCCATGTATTTCCATGTATACATATGTTCAGCCATGTATATCCATGTATATCCATGTATACCCATGTATCTCTATGTATACCCATGTAAATCCATGTATAACCTTGTATATCCATGTATACCCATGTATATCCATGTATAACCATGCATATCCATGTATGTCCATGTATATCCATGTATAGCCATGTATATTCATGTATACCCATGTATCTCTATGTATACCCATGTAAATCCATGTATAACGTGGTATATCTATGTATACCCATGTATGTCCATTTATACCCATGTAAATCCATATATAACCATGTATGTCCATGTATACCCATGTATGTCCATGTATACCCATGTCTGTCCATGTATACCCATGTATATCCAGGTATAACCATGTATAGCCATGTATATCCATGTACAGCAATGTATTTCCATTTTTATCCATGTACAGCCATGTATATTCATGTATACCCATATATCTCTATGTATACCCATGTATAAGCGTGTATATCCATGTATACCCATGTATACTCATGTATACCCATGTATATCCATGTATACCCATGTATACCCAAGTATACCCATGTATATCCATGTACAGCCATCTATTGCCATGTTTTTCCATGTATAGCCATGTATATCCCTGTAGAGTCATGTATATCCATTTAAAGCGATGCAGTTCCATGTATACCCATCTATATCAATGTATACGCATGTATGTCGATGTATACCCATGTGTACCCATGTATATTCATTTATATCCATGTATATCCATGTATACACATGTATATATATGTATACCCTTTTACAGTTATGTATATCCATGTATATCCATGTACCGCAATGTATGCCCATGTATATCCATGTATACCCATGTATATACATGTATACCCATGTAGTATCATGTATATCCATGTATATCCATGTATACCCATGTATATCCATGTATACCCATCTATATCCTTGTTCAGCCACGTATTTCCATGTACACCCATGTATATCCATGTATAACCATGTATTTCCATGTATATCGATGTAGAGCCTTGTATATCCATGTATATCCGTGTACAGCCATGTATTTTCACGTATACTCATGTATATCCATGCATACCCATGTATGTCCATGTATACCCTTGTATATCCATGTTTTGCTATGTATATCCATGTATAGCCATGTACAGCCATGTATCTCCATGTATACCCATGTGTATCCATGCATACCCATGTATATCCATGTATATCCATGTATACCCATGCATATCCATGTTTACCCATGTATATCCATGTACAGCCATGTATAGCCGTGTGCAACAGTGTGTATCCATGTATAGCCATGTATTACATGGATATGTATTCATGTATAACCATGTACAACCATGTTTATCTATGTATAGCTGTGTAGTATCATATATGTCCATATATTTCCATTTAAAACCATGTATTTTCATGCTGTCCTTGTATATCTATTTATAACCATATATATCTACGTATAGCCTCTTATTATCATATATATCATATATATGCATGTACACCCTAGTACATCTATGTATAGACGTGTATTACCCTGCATATAACCATAATTTCCTTTCTACAGGGGCGACCATTTGGAATGCGCTGCTAGACCAAATCAATCAATTGCCGTCTATAAATGGTTTAAGAAAGCAAATAAAATCTTTCACGTTTGCATCGGCAAAAACTGATTAAATTAAGCAATTTTTGTAAAAGGTATGTTAAGGTCATTGATTTTTAAACTTAGGTATCTGTGTATATTATACACGACTTTTAGGTAGAACAGATTTTCTATGTAAAATACGTATGTAAATTTGGTGAAATTACCGTGTTTAACTAACGTTTTCCTATCCTATCTATCTATCTATCTATCTATCTATCTATCTATCTCTGATATACTTAACCATGAGATCTTGATAAAGAAATTAGAATACTTTGGCTTTGATCACTCAGCAGTTGCCATTTTCCATTCGTATTTGTCAAATCTTAAGCAACAGTTTAGTGTGAATGGAACATCTTCTAAGCTCCTAGATATTTCGTGTGGCGTACCACAAGGCTCAATATTACGACCCCTTTTATTTTTAATGTATATAAATATTTCTTCGGCGAAATGTGACGCGGGAGTATTTTTCCAAAATAAGCAATAAATACAAGCACAAAGTTAACAAGTAAATAAAAGTTTGGGAATGACTGTATTTTCTCCTGTAAACTTTATAGGGAGCTTCAAACTTTACCAACATTTGTCCAAGGACAACAACTAATAACGTCTTATTAAGCATGTCGAAAGCATTTATAATGTCGGAAACAGGATAATTGGTATTGATTAAGGTAATGTTTATGTAATGATAATGATATATCTGCCCGGAAATCGAGCGTATCTATCTGTCTGCTTCAATTATTAAGTTTGTTTATCTTTTGTCCCGAAGATCTTTATAGCCAATAGCCAATCAGTTTACGTTTGATCAATGTATGTCTATAAGATAAGAGAACAATGGGTTGTAGTTTAGTCAGTCAGAGACATGAACTTATGGTGTACGCCATCGGAGAAATTGTAAAAGAATCGAGGAAAGCGACAGTGTGGGTTCCTTACTTATTCCCCGTAACAAAAACCTAAGTTTTCGGGTGCTTAGTATAATTGCTTTTAAACCAAAACGGTTATCGACACTGGGCATCAGCTTTGACCATAGATCGTGGGCATTTAAGCCCTTGCTTACCCCCACCCCCCTCCTCCTCAACAAGATTCAAGATTCAAGAGTTGAAGCCAGATCGCGAGCCCAAAAATAATATTCCAAGAAGAAGTTTATTATGTTCACCTCCACCCACACACGCAGAGACGGAGTTTTGCCACTACTTAACATTTTATTGACATCATTCATTCAACAGAAAATATGGCCATTACCGAAGGAACTACGCCCGTAAAATAACACCTTTTTTGTAGTGGGATAATAAATCTCTTATTCGATGGTCTAACATATAAGGCCATTCTCTCCGCTGAGCATTGTCCGACCGACTCCAATTTTTGGAATTTTCAAAAAAAAAAAAAGGTAATGGTGTTTTAAAACCATTTTAATGTTGCATAGGAGTTTCAGGGGTTGGTCCTTTTTCCCACGCTGTCTTAAGTTTGCAACAACATCCACCAACTTTTCAGCCATATTCATTTTGGGTTCACGTTTTGTTTGTTTTCCGGGCTCCACAGCTATGATGCTGGGGTAGCGGGACTCCGATTCCGAGACTTCCCAGGAAACGCATTTGACGCTAAACGAAAAAAAAAAAAGGAGGATGTGCTAATACTCGCCGAAATTTTGCTCACTGCTCGCAAAATGCTTTGCAACACTCAAAATATCCGCGCGTATTATATGTTAAACCATCGAATAAGATGTATTTATCACGCCGTCTGGAAAACAACAAAATATACCAGCAAAAGCTCGTGAATGAGCAAGAGTATAATCTTCTCTCAATGCAGCAAAGCACAAGGAATAAATCTGGAAACAAACAAAAATAAGATACGAGAATGCGTTGATCGAGCCGTGTCTCCAAAGCTGCGATTGCTAATTCTGCTGTCGTACTTAGCATCATCAGCAGAATAGCGCACGATTGCAGATTTGTTTGGTGTATCTCCACCTTTTGTTTGCACTTGTGTTAAAGTGTGTGCTGCAATTGTCAACAAACTGAAGTCGCGGTTTATCACGTTACCTAAAGGAGAATATTTTAAAGAAGTCATGCGCATTTACAAAGACAGATGGGGATTTCCAATGTGTGCTGATACGATGGACGGTACTCATATTCTTGTAATTGCCCCACCGACCGACCATGACGACTTCGTGGATCTCAAAGGCTACCACATCATTCTTATGCAAACAGTTGTTGACTATGAAATGATATATGAAATATGGTGAACTGCGGATGTGAAATCAAGTGAAACTATGATCCTCGCAGTTATGAACGCAATTTTAGCAATTGCGTAGGGATGAGCGCGCATGGGTGTGTATGAATATAAATGGATATCCATGGGTATAAATGGCTTAAGGCTTTACATGAATATACATGGTATACATAAGCATGCATAGATATACATGGCTGTACAAGGATATACGTGGCTGTACATGGACAGAAAAGGATATACATGGGTATACATCGGTATACATGGATATACATAGGCATATATGGGTGTACATGGCTGTACATGGATATACATGGATGTACACGGATAAAAATGCCTGTACATGCATATACAGAGCTGTACATGGCTATACATGGATGTACATGGATAGACATGGGTATACATGGATATACATGGCTGTACATGGATATACATGCCTTTACATGGAAATACATGGATATACATGGCTGTACATGGATATACATGATAATACATGAATATACACGGGTATACATGGATATCCATGGGCATATATGGATATACATGGTTGTACATGGATATACATGCCTGTATGTGGATATACACGGGTATACATGGATATACATGGCTGTACATGGATATACACGATAATATATGGGTATCCATAGGTATACATGGACATACATGGCTGTATATGGATATTCATGGGTATACACGGGTGTACATGGATAAACATGGATATACATGGCTGTACATGGATATACACGATAATACATGGGTTTACATAGACATACATGGATATACACGGGTGTACGTGGATATACATGGATATACATGGCTGTACATGGATATACATGGATATAAATGGCTGTACATGGATATACATGATAATACATGAATATACACGGGTATACATGAGTATACATGGGTATACATGGATATACACGGTTATACATGGACATATATGGGTATACATAGAGATATATGGGTATACATTGATATACATGGCTGTACATGGATATACATGAGTATACATGGCTGAACATGGATATACATGGAAATACATTGCTGTATATGGATATACATGGATATACATGGCTATGCATGGTTATACATGGATATATATGGGTATACATGGACAGACATGGGTATACATAGACATAAATGGGTATACATGGACATACATGGTTATACATGGATAAACATGAGTATACATGGACATACATGGGTATACATGGATATACATGGGTATACATGAATATATATGGGTATACATGGACATACATGGTTATACATGGATACACATGGGTATATATGAATATATATAGGTATACATGGAAATACATGGTTATACATGGAAATACATGGGTATACATGGACATACATGGTTATACATGGATATACATGGGTATACATGGACATACATGGTTATACATGGATATACATGGGTATACATGGGCATATATGGGTATACATGAATATATATGGGTATACATGGAAATACATGGTTATACATGGAAATACATGGGTATAAATGGACATAAAAAAAAAAAAATGGGTATACATGGAAATACATGGTTATACATGGATATACATGGGTATACATGGGCATACATGGGTATACATGAATATATATGGGTATACATGGAAATACATGGTTTTACATGGAAATATATGGGTATACATGAACATACATGGATATACATGGGTATACATGGACATACATGGTTATACATGGATATACATGGGTATACATGGGCATACATGGGTATACATGGATATACATGGGTATACATGAATATATATGGGTATACATGGAAATACATGGTTATACATGGATGTACATGGGTATACATGGGCATACATGGGTATACATGAATATATATGGGTATACATGGAAATACATGGTTATACATGGAAATACATGAGTATACATGGACATACATGGTTATACATGGATATACATGGGTATACATGGACATACATGGTTATACATGGATATACATGGGTATACATGGGCATACATGGGTATACATGAATATATATGGGTACACATGGAAATACATGGTTATACATGGAAATACATGGGTATACGGGGACATACATGGTTATACATGGATATACATGGGTATACATGGACATACATGGGTATACATGAATATATATGGGTATACATGGAAATACATGGTTATACATGGATATACATGGGTATACATGGACATACATGGGTATACATGGATATACATGGGTATACATGGACATACATGGGCATACATGGATATACATGGGTATACATGAATATATATGGGTATACATGGATTTACATGGGTATTCATGAATATATAGGGGTATGCATGGATATACATGGGTATACATGAATATATATGGGTATACATGAACATACATGGTTATACATGGATATACATGGGTATACATGAATATATATGGGTATACATGGACATACATGGATATACATGGGTATACGTGAATATATATGGGTATACATGGACATACATGGTTATACATGGATATACATGGGTATACATGGACATACATGGTTATACATGGATATACATGGGTATACATGGGCATACATGGGTATACATGGATATACATGGGTATACATGAATATATATGGGTATACATGGAAATACATGGTTATACATGGATATACATGGGTATACATGGACATACATGGTTATACATGGATATACATGGGTATACATGGGCATACATGGGTATACATGGATATACATGGGTATACATGAATATCTATGGGTATACATGGAAATACATGGTTATAAATGGATATACATGGGTATACATGGACATACATGGTTATACATGGATATACATGGGTATTCATGGACATACATAGGCATACATGGATATACATGCCTGTATGTGGTTATACATAGGTATACATGGCTGTACATGGATACAGATGGACAAACGTGGGTATACATGTGTATACATGAACATATATGGGAATACATGGATATACATGGAAGTACATGGGTATACAGAGAGATATATGGGCATAGATGGATATACATGTATGTACTTTGCTATAGCTACCTATATATGCTGATATACCTCTTTTATATAATTTATGCGCTTTATGATACACTTTAATAACCCTACTTAAAGTACATACCCATTTTTATGGGAAAATCCGCATGACACTTCGAGAATCGCGGACTCAACCTGGTCCAGGTCATTGTTATCTAAGGTCTTCCCAAGTTTAAGCGTGCCCTCTAAGAATCTGACAGCTTTGTAATACTTTTGTTCACTGAAGTTAAGCCCTGTTGGGCGGGGTTAGTGTTTGGATGGGAGACCAAAATAATATACCCCTCACAAAACAGAAGCATCGGACCGAAAATACTATTAACGCTAACAAATGCGAACTCAGCAAGGTACAGATTTTGTTAGCTTGCTTTATGCAAAAACAAATATTGATGCAAAAGTAAATAAATATTGATACACAGTTTTTAGAAAGAGCAGAAAGACATTTCCAGGACGATCGCTCGAGAATAACATATTTACGACATGAAAACAACATTTATTTTGAACCGTGAATATGGAATATAAACAGTTAAGATCAGCGACAAACATTTTGGGGGATTTTTGCAACGTTCAATTTTGTTATTGTACGTTTTGGCTGCACAAATAAATCGCAAAATCGAAAGTGACATCGCCGAAATTCAGCGGGCGCCGTGATTAAGTTACCGCGGCATGTTTACTCGCCAAACAGTGAAGTATCTGTGTCAAATGATGGCAAGATACCGGGTTTTTGAAAGTTTCTTTTTCCGTCAAGTGTTATAAAGTTTGACAATGAAATGAGCGAAGTCAAAACAAAGCTCACAATCGCCCAAGTCTTGTTTGTGCAAAGTCAAAATTTACTCTCCAAGACACGTACGACGTTATTTATTCGAACCAGGTGATTCCATCATTTGGGAAATAGCAGCTACTTTATTATTCATCTGCGTCACAATTTTTCACTGATTTTGGGGCTCACTTTGTTGAAACTCAAGCACGCTTCCAACAGGCCTGTGAACCCTTCCTGCTTACAGAGCAATACTAAAAAACTTCTAACATATCACATTTCAACCTTAAGCTCGAAAATTCAATACACAACATGATATTATAATTCACAAAGGCAGAAAATACCACAGAATCCTTTTCCAGCGAAAAATTTATTGAAACAAACAACATATTTGCTCTTAGAGGCGAAAACCTCTTCCTATTTCATTGCGTGCGTAAAGACAAGAAACCCAATCGTGTCAAATTACCATGTACTTCAGGTAAATACAGCTCACTTTGATTTCGTCTCGACAGGCGATAGATTGTTGTCGAAGTCCAGTACTCGTCGCTTTTGAGATTCCTGCCTAGTTTATCCGACTGACTTGCCATTATTGAGCTCTATAAGGGTATATTTTGTTTAAGGATCCACCAAAACGCCATTCGCGTTACATGACTTTCGACGCCATTGCAGGTTTAATAATTAAATGTTCTCCTGTGTTCACCAGGGAAATCTACACATTACCCCAGTCCCCTCAAAGCTAACAAAATACGCACAAAAGACTCTATACACAAAGACACCACTTAGCAGGGGACTGATAGGCAAGACTTTTCCCGACACGGAAAAAAAGAAACGAAAAAACCACGAAATCAAACACAGATCTTGACTGGGTTTGCCTACTGGCAACCCAGTAATTATGTAATTTTTCGGGCAAAACGCTCCTGATTCGGGCAACGACACTGGGGAGAAGACATTATAAATAATGCTGTTGGCGTGATTTCTAACTAAAGTTTCTAGTAAATTACTTTTCAGGTGATTAGATGCCCGAAAGTGGTGTGTCTTCAGAGATTTGGTAATTTGAGTGATATCGTGTAAAATGTGAAGTGTATCGTTTTGCTAACATCTGCTGGAGTTCGCGCCTAATTTTCGCGCCAATTTCGCGGAGAGCGGGAAAACGTTTTTACGAGTTCACATGAAGGTCAGGTTTAAGGTTTCCTCATTGAAGTTCGTTCGATTCTTTGTGAACTCCGTAGACTTTAAAGGTTCAAGAAAAAGTGAAAAACTTAGAAGGTGACTAAAGGTCAAGCGGCCGTCAAGGGTCAACAAGGCGAAAGGTAAATACTACACAAATGCCATTAAGTAATTTGTTTATTCTATTCGATCGATTCTATCCGTAAATCTCAGTATTAAAGTATCACATAATACGAGTTGATGTCACCCAGCTGGTAACTACCGGGTATTGACCGCTTTTTCAGCCTTTATTGTCCCTAAACGAAATGATATGTGATATCTGGTAGAGACTCCCGGAACTGAATATTTTTCATTCCTATGTTAGTGTTACTGCATTTGGCAGACATTGTCTTCATAATTATTGCTGAATCAGATTTTTGATTCCGCAATGCTCGTGTGCCACGACGACAACCCTCAACGAGTTTACAGGCGTTAGTCGGGTAAAACCAAAACGCCTTCCCTGCTGGTCCGCCATCGAAACCAGAGTATTACCATAGAGTCAACACCTTTTTCACCTCTCTGGACCAGGTCCTGGCCAAAATTGAGAATCGGTTCAGCGGAAATGACCAAGATGTTCTTTGTGCGTTAGGTGACGTCACTCTAAGTAATTTCCCCGCTAATGATAGCTTTGACCTACAATGAGCGACAAAAGTGTTGCGATACTTGGCAGTAAAATTCGATTTTCGAGTGTCTTGGACACATTTCCCCCCATCCCCCAAAACAATGTTGATTTTTCTATTTCTTCCGACTGGCAGACCACAGCACCTACAAAACATTGAATTGGGGGGCCGGGGGTATCAGAGAATTAACGCCAGATGCAAATAAAATAGAACAAATGCTTAGGTATCGAAAAGCGTCTTTTCCTAAAAGTGTCTCAACTACTTTTGTCGCTCATTGTAGTTGCTGGTTACTATAATTTCGACAAGGGGCTACTTTAGGCAGACCAACGCCTTTTAAGTCGATTCAAGAAAACACATGTCGAAAAATCAATAAAGACAGCGGCAGAAGTCATTGACGTAATTGCATGAAAGCAGCCTTTATGCAATTACACCAGAGTTCTCGAAGGTGGCGTCCATTTTGGCCGTCATTCCCGCAACATCATGCTCAGCGGAACGTTCGTTCAGCGGACTGATTTACCTTCGTAACACCATGGGGCAGCATAGACTCAATAATCATCTGTATTGAGCGTGCCTTTGGAAATCAAGTCATTGTCAACAGTATGGACAAGATGATTGACATTTTCGGACAACGCCATGGAAGGAAGAACTTTTTCTTTTAATACGTTTTAGATAACATTGAGACTGTTGATAGAATTAAGTATGCAAACTTTCAATTGAGCTATTTTTTCAATGATAGCAGTTTCATTAGATGGAAAAATGGTGAACGTCTGCGTTTGCATCCCGATTTCAACCTCCACACTTTCGGGCATTGCGTAATTTTTTCGGGCAAGAAAGTCACCGTCCCCCCCTCCCCCCAAGTCCGAAGGTGCCTGTACGCCGATGGTTTTGTATAGAATTTTCAAATACCTAAAAGACATTTGAAAAAACGACGCGCCGCGGAGTACTTTTAACGATCTGCGAAGTGTTCAGAAATTGTGTTAAAGCACTATCTCGATTGCCTCATATATCATCTCAATTGAATCTAAACGAAGACCGCAAACACGGGTGAATAAGAGCGTAAACATTTTTGCTACAGGCCGTTAGGTGCAGATGTCAAAACATTACGGTTATGATCCCTTCGTTTAAAGAGCATTTATTTAAAGGATCATTTCCATTTCCTAATTTCTCAACTTTGATTTATCATTACACGGATCGGATTCTGTGGATCAGTGAAGTCGTTGGTTTTTTTTTTGATAAAATCCAAAAAGGGATCATGGAAATCATGCGGAAAATTGTAAATATATACCTTAAAATTGATATCATAGGGCAATCGTTGTTGTCTAAAACTCAGGCATTACTGTTGTCCATTTACCGAGTTTCATTTTGCGCTGTTAAATATTTATTTGCGTTTAACATATTGTTTCATTTTCCCTTTTAAGGCAATATTGTTAAAAAGGTATATCAATTACGTCAAAGTTGTTATATTCGGTGCCGTAACCGCAACACGTCAGTCTTTCATTTAAATTTTGTCTTTTGCAAATATTATAGGTGGTAGGTCATTTTAATTTAATTTAATTTGAAAAGTTGCTGAGACGAAGAAGATAATTTTAACCTATTTTAACTTTTTAAGGTCCACATCAGCCATGAGCTGCAGTTTTGCTGAACTTTTCAAGGAAAGTGTGTCATTCACGTAGACCTTTGTATGTCTGAGCCTCGCTTACAACAAGGGGAATTCCATGTTCAGTTTATTTCCACTAACTCCCCGAAGTTTTTTTCTCGGAAGGCTATTTCGTCTCTTGTCCCCTAAAATCTGTGCATTAATCAGCAAATATTGACTCCTAATGGCGGCTTGCTTGTTTTCAAACTTGTGGTTTGTCCAAACACAAGTCCAGTACGTCTGAAGTGACCATGATGAAACTGTCATAACTTGTGGGCAGCTATACACGAAAATATCGAAACTACACAGCTTTTACGCCCAATTTGGGCAAAGAAGGATACTTGGTATTCCTAAGTTTGTTACATGATACAATCGTTCATCGAATTCTTCCTCAACAACGGATTTACTAGAGCAGCCGAGTAACAGGATCAAGATAACTACAGAGCAGATTACATAACTCGGGTCGTTCAACATGATTTAAAATGAAAAAGCGTTTTAAGACGAACACTGTCGTAATTTAAGGGGTCGCGAGATAACTAAGAGCCAAATTAAAGAAACTGTAACGTCTAACTGGTTAAATGTAAGAGCAGACTGCATGCAAGAAAGTGTCCTTAAGCTTCATACTGCTGAATTTGCCATGTCGCGCACACAATTAAAGCTAAAAGTAAAACTAGAGATGGCCTCCGCTATATAAAGCCTGTAAGCCTATAATCGTATTTACAGGTACTTCTTTAATTTACTATTGCTTAAATAGAAATGATGACATGATGAAATGATGATGTTGAAAATTGAACATGTTACATCAAACTCCTTGAAAATCCAAGTTCATGCTTACAAATAAAGTTGCTCAAAAGATCTCTTCACAATTTGCCCATCTATGGTAAAAGCTTTTTTTGATGTGGACCCGTTACGCACTTCCTGTGAGTATAACAACTGTACGATGCACTTGACTGATGCAACTCAGTGTTAGATGAAGTGCTTCTGGGAGAGAGAAAAACGCTTTTTTTGTCCACTAAAATGCACAAATAGTATTACTATTGATGAGAATAAAATAGCATCGAAACCTCCAGGGCACAATTCACGAAGCAAAAGCAACTGATCTCGATTGACGTGACACTGCTCTTTGGCATTACATCTGTGGCTAAATTTAGAATGTTACAATTTCATGAAACAAATATTATGCGCCGCGTATTTACATAAATGCAAGCTTAGCTCCCATGCAAAGCTTAAAACGCATAGACAATCATCGAGGAAAAGTTTTGCTGTCTGATACCAAAGAATTCAGTGCGTTAAATTCCTTCAGGTAAAAACCTTTAGCTGATAGATTTTAATCTGTTTTGTTCCGTCTCTTGTGCTTGTACTAACATTACTAATTCAGCATAAGCCCGAGCATAAGTAGATTGTAACTGTACAATTCTTGCCTTTTGCAGGAAAGAACCAAAAAGAGAAGAGTTCTGGAAGAGAACAGTTCTGCTAGAAGAGAGGATAGAGTTCTCTGATTTAACCTGCTCCGGTCCAAGAAGCTCTACGTATCTTTCGTTTTAAAGTAACGATGGCTGATTATCTGCGGACAATAGCTCAGTTTGCGAACGATCACTGGGTCACACTTTTGGTCGGATTTCTGGTTCTTCTTCTATACCGGTATAGTGTAAAATCCTCACTGATCGGACGTTTTATTATTGTTGTTATCATAAAGGGATGAGCTCAGATGGACATATATTGTACTTATAATTTAAGTCGCCATTTGTGTTTATTACCGTTGACGGGGTGGAGAGAGGTGGTCAAGCACGGCACCTCTGCTCAAAAGCGGCGTAGACATTTTAAATTAATACCTAAAATGTTTAATCTTTTGACAAAAATTATATTATTTTTATTGGATTTTAGTGCAATAATTATTTGATAGATTCATGTACTTAACTAGCTTACTCGCTCTTTCTGTCCAAGGTATTGTGTTGCACAGTTATCTGTGTTCAAGAAACTTGGCATCTCTGGGCCACCGCCGCTGCCATTTTTTGGAAATACGGCAAGGACCCTATTTGATGTAAGTTATTCTTTATTTGATCAGTTTATTGTGCAATATAGCCAACGACACTCTTTAATGGTTTCATCCATATTAAACATGTCTGTTGTTTAAGTCTTGTTGCTTCCAGCACTTTCTATTCATTAATAAACATCCTGAAAAAAAGGACACATTCCAAGATTTGTATTGTATTGACAACAACATCAACCTGCATTGAAAGTTGCTCCAGTACGACACAAAAAAAATACCCCGTGTCTTGATCATGCGACTCACTGTAACACAGACGTGTTTCCTGTGATGACCTCCAGGGACGTCAAGGCTACAGAGATACTCATGGCACCTTTTGCAACCCTATTTAAGCTTTCATAGTAAAACTGTTTAAAATAATATTGCAATCCCTGCAAAACAATAACTGAGAGAGATTGGTGTCCTTTTACGCAGAACCAGTAGCATATTGCCTTAGCAGCAGTCCTACTTGTTTCCATGAATTTTTTATCACTTAGAGCCTGTTTACAAGTAGACTGAGGGTTACCCGTGGAAGTGAGTTACCCTCGAATGCGGGTTACCCTAGCACTCACACATTTTCTCTTTTTTTCTTCGTCATGTTTACAAGGCAGCTAGGGTTACCCAGGTAGGTGGGTTACCCTGGCTGGCAGGTTAACTTTTTCCCTGGTAAACACTCCAGGTAGGGTAACCGGCCTACCCGGGTTAACTTTCTAATTGTTTCCAGACCCTTTGAATGTAACCATGCATTAAGTTGTCCTGGGTTGTAGGGTTACCCTACCTGTGAAATTTTGCTTGTAAGCCCGCCTACCTGCTTGTTAACAGGCCCTAACAGTGTACATTGGTGTCTCTAATATGGCAGAAAAGAAATCAAGTCAAAATGTATGCTAGTACATCAAAAAATTTTTAACAACTGTTTTAACTGTTGTTGATACCTTTGTAAATATGCCAGCTGGGAGATTCTCTGATTAAAAAACATTTTCCTTAGTTTATTAGACTTACATATAACACTGCAATGATTATTGTTCCTTATCAAATCAGCCAAACAGTGCTCCAAAACTTCACCAGGAATGGTACAAGAAATATGGCAAGGTGTTTGGGTATGTATTCTCTAAAATAGGCAATATCTTGAAAAGTGCAGGACGTGTGTGTACAGTCAGTAATGCATGTCACCTGGTCAGCTTCTTTGAATTGCACTTGATCCTTATTTTCTGAAAATTCCTGAGGTTGAGTACTGCTTATTACTGTAACTCATCAATGAACTTGATCATTGTGTGAGTTATTGATAAATATAGTCAATAACTATTTCTTTCTTAAATAAGTGATTTTGGTTATTTGACTTATATCAGTCATTCCGTCACGAAGGATGTTAAACTACAACCTTGAGACCACTACATACCATTAGGTAATCAAAACTGTTAAATTCTGATGAGACCAATTAAGTTGACATACATAACTATGTAGTGTGATCAGGGGTTAATGATCAGACAAGCTACACTGTAGTCTCAACTTTCTGTTATACATTTATTAGTCTGGCCGGGTACACTCAGGAAACATATAGTGGCAGTACAAATAGCATTTGAAACTTATTGTAGTTTCTATATAGCATGATCAGAAATGAATTCCCAAAAGACTTGGAATTCCTAGGAAATCCTAGGAATTCCTAGGAATTCCCAACAATTCCAAGTCATGCAAATTAGGAAGACTTCACAATCTGGGAATTTTTGAGAATTTCTGAGATTGGATAACTATACTGCTGGGAATTACTGGGAATTCCTAGGAATTCCCAAAAATTCCAATTCATGCAAATTAGGAAGACTTCACAATCTGGGAATTTTTGAGAATTTCTGAGATTGGATAACTATACTGCTGGGAATTACTGGAAATTCCTAGGAATTCCCAACAATTCCAAGACAGAAGTAGACAACAAGGGGATGTTTAAAGACGTTTTGAGAATGGTCAATAATAGACCACTGGGAAATATTGGGAATTATTGAAAATTCCAAGGCAAAGAGGTACAAAGGGTGGATGGACCTCAATAAGAAATTTACCATGACTTCATTCACATTCTGTACTTCTAACTTAGACAAGTTTATTATATACACACTGGAATGTCACATTAAGTTCTTAAACAACAACAAAAATAATTAATGGTCCTTACTCTCTAACCAATTAAAATATTTAAATGAAGAGACCGATATGAAAATCATGGGAAGAAAATTTAGTTCCATGTCAACACTTTTGTATTTTCACCAAATTTGATTATTCAACACATTAAACACCTTCAAATAATTGGGCTAAAATAGAGAGCCTGTGGAGGAAATACACCTTCAGGACTCTTGTTAAATGCATTTCCCAAATTATACACTGTTCCATTAGTCCCAATAATATTTACCTTCTACCTTTGCCTCTGGGTTCGAACGCATTGACAGCAGCTTTGAAACCGCAGATTTGATTGGTTCAGTGCTTCGAAATCTGCATACTTCAGATGCAGACACCGCTATAATATTACGCAGTGACAACCCAGTGGACAGAACGCAAGTGTCGATGTTTCCTCGACAACGTTCGATGACAAATCAAACATTTAAAGCGGGTTCCATTTCATGAGTGAGCTTTTCATAATGTCTGTTGTCGTCAATATATCCGACTGAATTTGGATCCATGGAATATAATCTGAATCGGCGAAGTTATGCGATCTTCGTGTGACTGTTCTTGCTTGTTTCTGCAATAATCCAGCGGATTCTCTTTTAATGTTGCATATATGAAGCATCTACCGTTTGAGCCAATGACCTCGTGTTCGAAACAAAGAAGCCTTTCTCATTCGCTTTTGGCGCCCTTACTTGAATACCGTGGATCGATTTTTGTGGCTTTTACAATGAGTTAAGATGGTTTTTATTGTTGTTCAATGGGAGAACGAGGATACTGTCAGTGCGGTGAATGAAAAGCAAGTTGTTGGCAATGGCGAGTTACAAGAAGGCACTCACGTGGAAATATCGACCGGTTCAAACAAAGGAAGGCTCGCCATTTAATTTACAAAGCAACAATTCTTAAAGTTTTTGGTAAGTATGTTTCAATAGCCGTGTTTGTTAATGGTGAAAGTATTAAATATAAC
>NC_090877.1:20985477-21020477 GCF_036669935.1 Montipora foliosa | reverse complement strand
ACATAAAATACTAAAGTTATGTACCTTGATAATTCCTACCATCCCTTCTCTTTCTTGGCCTTTGTGCAAAAGAGGTGATGTGAATGCTATTTATAATTCTTTTTTTTTTCTAGATGGCTTCAGAGTCTGACCATGGAAGTAATTTTGTCAACAGCATTTGGAGTCAAGGCAGAAACGCAAACCGTTGAAAATGATCCAATCACTGAACTGGCAAAGAAGGCCATGGCACCACACCCTTTGATTGGAATAATGTGTAGGGATTTAATTGCATTATTTAAAAAGAGGGCAGTTGCAAACAGACTACCCTGTTATCGTGTCACCCAAAACCAGTTTGTCCAGTCTTATCTGGGGCGGCTCTTGGGGTGGTTCGGGTGGTTCGGTCGAACCCTCTAAACCGAACGTAAAAATGTATAACAAATGCATGGTTAAAAAAAAGTGAACCAACTCAGCTAATAAATATATCTTTTCACTGCGAATTGCCCCTGAAAATGCTGGAAATCGAATTTCAGAGACCCTAAAATTAAAAATTTTCCAGGGAAGTATGACCCCAGACCCCCCTAGGGGCTACCGCCTTCGGCAGACGTTTACCCAAACCCCCCTCCATCAAATCCTGGATCCGCCTTAGCTTATGAAGCTAGTCAGAAAGGATATGGAGCCCATTTTGTATTGAAAGAGAATCTGACTAGTAATTTATGTGCTGGACAATGAACAACACCATTTATTTGTCTTTATTTTATTAGCTCAGTTTGGTTGTCATTTATTATGTTACTGATTTATTTTTCTTTTTTCATATTGCCTTGTCATAACATTTCATTTCTTTTGTAGTGTTGTTGCCATTTGGAGACCATTTACTTAAGTTCTTCCCAGACCCTTTTGACTTTGACAAGATAGGGTCTGTAGCAGCAAATATTATTGCCGAAAGGACAAAAGCAAATGGTAGCAGCGAAGGACATGTAAGTTTTTTATATCAATAAGTTAACGACTTGGATTTACCCATTTAGTGTCTGGAATGTTATAAACAGCACTACATTAAAAGTGTGAAGAAGATAAACATTTTTGTTGCTGCTATAATTCAATAGTTATTTGTAAACTGAGCATCGTAAGTGAACACAAACAACCTTAAATGATCAGTTTTTCATACCAAAGTTTCTTTTCCTCCATTTGCAGCGGAAGGACATGTTGCAATTGATGCTAGATGCAAAAAGTGATACAGGAGGGGAAAAAATTGATAATGATGATATTCAGGCACAAAGTCTTGTATTCCTTCTCGCTGGATATGAAACTTCCAGTACCACTCTGGGGTTTGTTTGTTATCATCTGGCCATTGATGTGCATGTACAAGACAAACTCAGAGCTGAAATTGACCAGATGTGCCCTGCAGATGAGGTTGGTTAGCTGCTTAGTTTCTAATACAGCCCTAAGCCATTTTTTACAGTGTTTTTATTAATTACAGGGTTAAAAGTGATTGGACTGAGTGATCTCATCTTTTGAAAGTGCTGCAAACAGTTCTTTTATTTTCAACTATCTCAAAATATTCAGCAGGATTAGAGTGAAAGACAATGTTCCTTTGAATTTATTAATTTTGACAATAGCCACGGAATAGACAGGGGAACGTCTTGTTCTATTTAAAAACTGTAACTGATGAAGAATAAACCACCAAAGACTTTGCAGATGCGGAAAATATCCATATCAAACCTGCAGAAGGTTTATGGGAACTCCAAAGTGGAAGCTTCTGGAATGCTGCAAAAGCCAAAATTTTAAAAGGAAAGTATGAAAGTAAACTGGAATTTCCAAAGGGATGGGGAGGGGGGTAGCCTCCTACACAGATGCTCTTTGGAATCGTCACGCAATCTTCGCCCCCCACAAACATCTACTAAAAGAAACAGCACATTCCTTTTGTTTGTTAAGATCATGCAGCTAGAGATCACATTGAAATTACTTGAAAGCCAATCAGTGCTAGCTCATGTCAAGATGAAAATAATCTGAACAGACTCCCTTGGGGTGAGACTGTTGCGTGGCATGTCAACGGCAACACTTTCAAAGTAAATATGCAGTTTTTCTAATTCCAGGTCTAATACAGTCTGAGTTTGTAGATGTATAAACACTTCATCATTTTCTTGGCAAAATACACTATAATGTCTAAACTTAAAGTCGATACTCATTCAAAGGTCATGATAGTATCCATTGAAGTCTCTTGCAAAGTTCACTTCCTTTCGGAAAGTGTCTTGTGATTGGGCTAAATAAATAACCATGTGCTTCAGCAGACATTCATGGGGAATGAGGATTGTGTGACAAGTCCAAAGGGCTTACGGTACTTTGCGAAACGAAACGAAACGAAACGAAATGGTACTTTGCGAAACGGTACTTTGCGAAATGGTACTTTGCGAAACGGTACTTTGCGAAATGATTAACTGTAAGATTTATTGCTAAACAACGCAATTTGAAGCAATGCAGAAATCGCGAGCCTTCAAGGGGAAAAGAAAAGAAAAGAAAAGTCCTTAAACGAATAAAGAGCTTGCTCAATAAAAGTGTTCCAGAATCTGCAAGGATATGCAAGCTGGTCGCCAATTACAAAGCCACTCTTGTTTCTAATAGGAACGGCGTTGTGTTTTTTTCACATGGAAGTATTTTCACGTTGCGTACACCTAGACTTGTAAACACCAAGTGATGCCAAAAAAAATGTAAAGGGAAGTCTTCGTTTTCCTGTCACAATAACGAGAACGAAGTCAACGGAGAGGCCAACTATAATCATTAGACTCTTATCACGAATCAGGTGCTAGTTTTATTGTTGTCACAGGTGTTCATTTTATTTCGTGATGTAGCATGTTGGTGTTTTCTTACTTTCACAATTCTCAGGACCAAGGAGACTACAATAGCTAAAACATCTGACCAAGTTTAAGTGGCAGAATTCAGTACATTGTTTTCAGTGCTTATCGTTAGAGCTTCACCAGAGGATAAGTACTACATCATCACTTTGATTATTCTGTTTATCGCTACTAATTTACTAATTTAAAGGCCCTTTGGGTATGCTACGACTGTTGGTTTTGAATAGTACGTTCGACAGCACCCGATTTATATATCGAAGTGAAACATCTCTTTGAGGTGTTTTAGATGGCCCTCTTTGAATCTGTACGTGGTGTCAAGATCGAGTTTAAGCTTTCCCTTCGAAAAGTAAGGGTGGCGCTTAAGAATGTACTTATTTGCGCAATAGTATTTTCCCGTTTCCCTTTTCGAAGTTGCTTCCATCCGTATCAATTTTCCATTAGCATTGTTCCATACATTACAGTCAGAGTTACAGTTACATTAAGTTTGTTAATCTATTTAACTTGTATTGTTATAAAAAATGCCTTAACGGGGGGTGGGAGATGGGGGCTAAAAAGATATGTATTATTAGTAAAATCCAACTAGTTGTCTATTATCAATGCTGCGTTCTGATTGGTTGAGCTACTAGTAGGCTATTTGTTATAGCCCACTAGTAGCGAAAAGCGCCGGCTTTGAAAACCAAAACAACAATTAAAGTCTAGCTTTAACTAGCGAAAGATGTAGCAATGTTCTACCAAGTTTCCGATTACGCAACGATTAATGACCTAACAAGAGTAATACTAGCCAATCTGATTCGAGTTACTGTATATCAGTTGTAAAAATTATCTCCCATAGGTGAAAGTATTGGATACAGATAGTTACTTTTTAGAGGTGAAATCTCCATAGCACATGGGAGCATTTAGTTTTCACAGTTGTTTTTTTTTTATACGTAGGAACAGATTTCAGAAGATATATCAACAGGTGTGCGACCCATATAATCATGGGTTTACGCCTGCATATCAAAATAACAGCGCGTTTTATAATATTGAGAGATTTCCTTCACGTCGTGTAAATCATAATCGAGATTTTAGTTCACTAAACACACTGAATTTTTGATATACGATTACGTTAGCACAAATAGCAGTTATTCAATGTTGCCAGACAAGTGGAATTTAAGAACTACAGGAAAACGAATTGTTCCAAATTGTTTTGTTTTTAAAGTGTTGTCGTTCGAGTTATAGCTATTATAATATACAGATGTTATTGAAATCATTATCAGAGTTTGTTTTGATGTAAAATATGGCATTGTTCCATACAGTACAGTCAGAGTTACAGTTACATTGAGTTTGTTAATCTACTTAACTTGTATTGTTATAAAAAATGGCTTAACGGGGGGTGGGAGATGGGGGCTAAAAGGATATGTATTATTGTCTTCGAACCGAGTTTGGTAACTAAAAGCTAGCGAACACCACGCAAGAATCAGGGACCGTGGAGGGGGAGGGGCTGATAGTGGTATAGCCCTATCAATCTAGATGATATGGATAATGTGCTGAATTTTGCCACATGAAAACACCAACATGCTACATCACGAAATAAAATGAAGACTTGTGACAATAATAAAACTTGCACCTGATTCGTGATAAGAGTCTAATGATTATAATTGGCCTCTCCGTTGACTTCGTTCTCGTTATTGTGACAGGAAAACGATTTCCCTTCACATTTTTTTGGCATCACTTTGTGTTTACAAGTCTAGGCGTACGCAACGTGAAAATACTTCCATGTGAAACAAACACAAAGCCGTTCCTACTAGAAACAAGATGGCAATAAATTTTACAGTTAATCATTTCGCAAAGTACCGTTTCGCGAAGTACCATTTCGCAAAGTACCGTTTCGCAAAGTACCATTTCGTTTCGTTTCGTTTCGTTTCGTTTCGCAAAGTACCGTAAGCCAGTCCAAAGAGCATCTGAGTAGGTGGCTATGGTGGTGGGGGCACAAACTAAAAGGATGGGTCCTGGAAGAACACCCCATTATAGCAGTGATAAGATGCGACAATGAACACACCATTGTAGACATTATGAAAACCCCGTTGTGAATGACGTATTTGTGTTCACTGGAGGCATATTAAGTTTAGCTTATGCCCATGTGTGACATCTTGGAACATAACTATCTTTTAGAATCTCCTTTTTTGAATATCTATTTACATGACCCCACAGGTATCACCGTCATATGACGTCCTTCACAAGATGGAATACCTTGACATGGTTATCAACGAAGCATTGCGAATGTATCCCCCAGGGTTTGTGTAAGTATGGAAGAGACACCACACTTGGTATCTTTAACAATGCTGTTGGATATTTGCTAACCCTTTTCCTTTCACAGCTATTCACTACAAAAACACCTAAAATACTGGTTTGTTGAGGGTTGTTCAATCTGCATTGTGCTTTGCTAATAATAACAGTAGAATTCTAGAAGTAAAATTCAGGGTCAAAGAAACATGGCTTTTTTAAAAATAAATAAAATTATTTTATTTATTTTTAAAAAGCCATGTTTCTTTGACCCTTAATTTTACTTCTAGAATTCTACTGTTGTGAATTGCATGAAAATCAATCAAATACATGTAATGCCCTTTTTCGTAACTGTCTGCATGTAGGGAGTTCAGCTTTAAGACAAATACATTAAAACAGTGTAGTTAAGTAAACAAAAACGGCAAGGAGTCATTGTCACCTCGATTAGCGGTATCAAAAGTTGCTTGAGACATACTTTCAGCAAGAGAGAGCAACTCTCGACATGCTGGCTATTCAAAATATCTCAGAACACTCCCATTTTTAAGGAATTACTGTTCACTGAAAAATCCATCATCGTTGTGAATAGGGAACAACTTAAAAAGTAACTGTCATTGTGTCCTGTCTGACTGTAATGTATTCGGCTTCCTTAGACTCCAGAGGGACTGTAACGAGACTTGCACTATCAAAGGAGTGACAATTCCAAGTGGAATGCCGGTCTTGGTCCCATGTTATGCAATTCATCATGATCCAGAGATCTGGCCAGAGCCTGAAAAGTTTGATCCAGAAAGGTGCGGAGGCAATCCCTGATGCTTTATGTTTCATTGGTTCTCCCAACTCCCTTTTTCCCAGCTTTTCCTCTTCTTCTTTTGTCTCACGACATTCATCTTCGATCTGGATACAAGTCACGGATGAATGTTTGGGCAATCCTCACCCGGCACAAATATAAGTACTTGCGTAATCTTTTTAAAACTGCTATGCGAAGGCCAGGTCTAAATAACGTTTTCTGTCCAACTTTAACATAGTTGAAGTTGAAATGGTTGACTTACAGACGATACCTTTGGTCTTTGGCAGGTTCACTGAAGCAGAGAAAGCAAAGCGTCATCCTTATACATTCATGCCATTTGGATATGGTCCTCACAACTGTGTTGGCATGAGATTTGCTTTGCTGGAAATTAAACTGACCTTGGTGAGATTACTGAAGAAATACAAGCTAGAGCACACCGAGAAAACAGCACCGGTAAGTGTGACCTCATGGCGTTTGCAAAACATTGTTCAGTCGTCGTGTGAATGGCTTGGTATCAAGTCATCCTCTCTTGTAGCATGTTGCGCATGGAACGTTCTGTGAGGAAAGTGGACAGCACTTGTCGCATCACCAAACCCCATACTTCTGCATGCTTCCTGTCTTACTTTTTTTAAATTTGATGTATCTAACTTTAAGTCAAAGATCACAACTTGGAATGGCATTAGTGGACTTGTCATTTCCTTCCAACTGTTCTACGACACTCGGTAATAATAACGGGACTGAGGTCCATCGAACATTGAAAGTCATTTTTGCTGTAGCCATGTATACATAATGCATTGATGCATCTTTTGACTTCCATGCCGCACAAATCATTGAGTTTGATTTCTTTCCTTGCAGCCTCCACTGGGTTATATTGTTGGAGCTGTTCTTACCTGCCCCAATGGAAAAATTATGCTCAAAGTTTCACCAAGGGAATAAAACTAGCAAGCTTGTTCACCGGTAAATGCTACGAAAGAAGAGTTTAACATACATGTACATCACTATTCATACTAAACTATATTACATTACTAGACTATATTACATTACTCTTGCATTTTGTTCATGTGCCACACTTTTGTGGTCTGTTACCAAACTGATCTCGACACACAGCAACCATGAATCTGTTTACTAAATTAACAATCTTATATTACGTACTTCAATGGTATGGAGTTAATGGTATAACTTGATCATGAGATATACTATCTCTCCATCAAAGAATTCAATCCAACTTCCACACGTTATCTGGTTCAATTTACACTACTGCACGCTCACTAAATTCGTTTCATTATTTTGATTCCCAGGAATGTCTTACTTGTACAATAGTTTTTTGAGTTAAGTACTTGTACAACAGCCCTTGTCACTTAGCGATGTACAAGGTAAAGCCTGGTAATAAATTGCAGATTTACTCTGAAAGATGACTTTACATTTCTTGGAGTGATCTAACTGTGATCTAGCTAATCATTTTCCAGTGGGTGGCAACCCTGCTTTCTGTGCAAAGATCTTTGAAGTTTTAATACCTCATTTCTGACAAAGCTCAGAGGTCACAAATGTTCTGCACTTAATTTTCATTTCTCACATTTGTTTGACCCGATTTTCAAAATTGGTACTGAATTGGTATCTTCAGGTTAGATAAGCTCAACAACATGATACATGTACTTCAAGTTACTAGATTTAGCGTATTAAAGCTACTTTCAATATTTCGTTAATCACTCAGAAGATGCTTTAATAAAGTCCCGTAAAATCCCACTTTAAAGTCCTGGGCTCATATAACTTCTTAAGGGGTTTTAGGTGGGCTTATAAACGGGCGGGGGGGGGGGGGGGGGCAGAGGGGGAGAGCTTGTATCCAACTTATAAGCGGAGTTAAAAAAATGTTTCAGAATGTGTCCAAGAAACAAATTAAAGCTAACATACCATTACACTTGGAGCTATTATCGTATTACCCTATTTGCCTACAACTTTAAATTGAAAACTTTGATGTTTGTAAAGAAACGCAAAAGTAATGCACTTATACATTAGATGGGCTTATATCTCAGGGGGGCTTATATCCAAAATAATATCTTTGTTGGCAAATAGATGGTCCTATGTCAAGGGGGGCTTATAACTGGCCGGGGGGGCTTTAAAGTGGGACTTTATGAAATTATTATTGTTGTTGACATTTCCTTAGGACCATGTTGAGTAAATGTACAAATTAATATAGGCTGACCTTCACTATATTATACACAAAAGCTGATATTCTCAATAGTACTTTCATTCTTTTATAATGTATTAGTATATGAATTATGATCACTGTCTTTTATGAATGAAGCACTGTATATTTCCTTAATAAAAAATAGGTCTGCAATGCGTATTTGCGGGCATATGGCTAGTTTTATTCACTGGGTTGAAGTATTGTAGTCTTACAAGTAGGCAATTGCTAGCAAGATAAAAAAGTGTTTTAACTATCCATACCAACACTTCCGTAGAAACCGATTTACTCAATATTTCTTTCTCCTCAAATCGTGTACTTGTTAGGGCCTCTTTAGACGACCCAGGGTTGCCTTTTAGCCTGGGTTGAATCAACGCGGCGGGTAACCCTTTCGCAGTCAAATGTTTCTAAGCGTTTACATGAAAACAGTAGTCAAGCCGGGTCAGCCCCCCTTGCCGGGTAACTCTTCTTGAGACTCGGGTTGACCCGGCTAGAAGGGCAGGGTTGTATATAAGAGCCGGCAGCTAGCGAAGTTCGCCGGCTTCTCTGCCAGGTTTTGCCGGCTACTTTCATTGCTTCACGAGTCAAGATATGTCGAGGAGATGATGTTTATCAGGTCTAAACTACTTGGGCGCAATAAAATAAAAATTTGCAGTGCCTATCTTTTCTGAAAACATCTAAAAGACTTCTGACTCAAGGGCAGTTTAAAAACGTTATGCTCGAGACTGTCTTTTTGAACAAATCTTGGTACGGTGGCGGGAAAGTACTAACAATATGATTTGTTGCCCGCCATATTGGATTTCGACACATGAATGTGAATGCATAATTAGTGCGAGCAGGAAACTGGAAAAGAGTAGTCTTCGTGTGTGACTATCAGCACGAAATTGCAAAGATGACTGAACAGCGAGGTCAAAAACAAAAGCAATTAACTTTAGATCTTTTTGTCAAGGAAAACGAAAACCAAAAAAGACAACTACAAGTGAAGGTATGTACCTACCTTTGAAAAAATGTCCAAGAAAATAATTATTAATTCGCCAGCAAATGGACCAAAAAATATCATTCCACTTTTTGTTTATACGGTTACATTATCGAAATGTTGCTTTGTCTTTCTTTGAGTAACATGGTTTTCACAGTATAATTGCAGCTTAATTCATTCCTCTAATGTCTGAGTTTCATGGCCCAAAATGCCAGGAAATGCGTTTTCTAGTGTGCCAGTTTTCAAAAATTTTCTGGGGGAGCGTACCTCCGGGCCCCCCTAGAAACAATGGGCTAAAGCCCATCGTATGGGTCCTCCGGACCCACAACGGTCTACTTTTCACAAGACTGGCTACTTAAGAACCTATCTACAACCCTGGAAGGGTTCAAATTCCTTCAATTCTCACATGCAAACAGTGGGCTAAAAGCTAACCCGGGTTGGCACTTGTGGTCAAAAAACCATGTTGTTTTGTGTTGTTTTTCGGTTTGTGCATCAGGTCCTCCCACCATTCCGTTGTACTTTCTAGGTTTTTTGTTTGTCATCTTCCTAGCCCATGGTTTCAGTTTTTGATTGGCAGAAAGGCTGGCCCAGGTCAGGCTCGAAGCAAACCACGCACTATTGCAAACTGACAACCCGGGTTCGTGTAAAGTGTTTATTTTTAGCTCTCTCTGTGGTGATTCAACCCGGGGTAAAAAGCAACCCAGGGTCATGTAAAGAGGGCCTTAGTGTGGTGCAGTAGAGAAGATATCTGCATTATGATTGGGAGACTATGCGTTCAACTCCTAGTGAGACCAGAACTCTTGCTTGTTTTTTTAATTATTTTTTTCCTTTTTTCTTTTTTACTTGTTTTTTCATTTCTTAAACATTTACTGAAAGGCAATGTTTGCCTTTCTGATGCGAGCTTATGTTAAATGAAAGGGGGGGGGGGGGGGACGGGGGGGGGAATGACAGCAAAAGAAAGATTGAGAAGCTGGAAATAACTTACCTTGAAAACTGCAACTAAACTTGCAACTGTAAGCTGTACAGGAATCACTCAAAACAAATGTAAGTAGGCGAAAAACACAATGTGAAATGATACGCCCACAAATTCTGTACAATGCTGGCAATGGCTGCCATTGAAGGACCTGGTGAAGGATAATTCGAAATTACTAGTTCCCAGTCTACCTATAGGGCAAGAGTAAAACAAGTCATTTGGTGAGTATATTGAGTGACATCAGAAACCCATAAGGGTTGAAACGTGTAACGGTCCCTTGTTTGCTAGGAAACAAGCTTCCGAATATTCAATTTGTTAAGTACCATATTTGGAACAACAAGAGCGAGGGGTTTCCAAATATGGTACTTAGCACTGAAACATTCAACCAATCAGTTCGCACTGGATATTCGGAAGCTGTGAACGCGCTTTACACGTTTCAACCCTTATGGGTTTCTGGTGACATGTAACATCACATCCTCAAACTGACTCACAAGATTTTGCCAGCTTATTGGGCTAATGCATGCATAATGCATAAGTCAGCATTTTTAACACAGGAGAGATTGTTGACTTTCATGTGTGCTATAATACGCGTAGGACGACACAGTGCTCGCACGGTTCGGTATGACGCGCCGTAGCAGACAAAAATACTTGTGTCAATTTATATAGGACTAGTGTTCTTGAAGGATAACTTGTTGCTCCACATCTACAACTTGTTTCCTGCATGTAAAACCTGTTATTACATACATCTAACTTTTAGCCAAACTTGTGCAACATGTTTTCCAAATAGTGTACTTGTGGTTACGTTTCTGCTACTTTAGTTAAAACATATACAACTTGTTAACCAACATACAACTTTGTCGAAACCGTTTAAACTTGCATACAATGTTCGTAAAACTTATTTTAAAAATATATAACATGGCACCGAATATGTGTGTTCTTATAAATATTCACAACTTCTTTGAGATTTTCGTACAACTTCCTATCGATTGAAAGTTTGGCTTATCGATTGATCGCACAATCCATCAGTCTTTGCGCTCTGTATGACAAAATGGCGGCTCAAACTGTTTCTACTTAAGTACTGTTTCTGATCTGGAGAGCATAGGCGTACGAGCCGTGGGGGCGGGGGGGCCTGCAGCCCCCCCAGCAGCGGAAATTATGTAATTTTTCGGGCAAAACGCTCTTGATTCGGGCAACGACACTGGGGAGAAGACATTATAGCGGAGCTCCGCGCTGGCTTTTGACAGTCGACTCTGAAATGGCTTCTTTCCTTTTCCGTTCGCTTGCTGAGGATTTGCTTGTTTTCTTTTCAAACTGGTGAATTCGACAGTAGATTTCGCTGGAAAAATCGATATCACACTCATCCCTCCTCGTGATTCAAGCGATCAGTCCGTTTTTCAGCCGTGAAATTAACCATGGAATTCACTAGTTAGGCAGCGAATAAAATGACATAATTAAGCAATTTCGGGAAAACCAAGAGGCGGACAGTTCCAAAGCCTTTTATTTTCACTAATCCTATAGCCAGTACGAATAAACAAGCCGGGAGCTCCGCTTTTAGGCTTGCCTAAATCTATATATTAAATAATGCTGTTGGCGTGATTTCTAACTAAAGTTTCTAGTAAATTACTTTTCAGGTGATTAGATGCCCGAAAGTGGTGTCTTTAGAGATTTGGTAATTTGAGTGATATCGTGTAAAATGTGAATTGTATCGTTTTGCTAACATCTGCTGGAGTTCGCGCCTAATTTTCGCGCCAATTTCGCGGAGAGCGGGAAAACGTTTTTACGAGTTCACATGAAGGTCAGGTTAAGGTTTCCTCATTGAAGTTCGTTCGATTCTTTGTGAACTCCGTGGACTTTAAAGGTTTAAGAAAAAGTGAAAAACTTAGAAGGTTACTAAAGGTCAAGCGGCCGTCAAGGGTCAACAAGGCGAAAGGTAAATACTACACAAATGCCATTAAGTAATTTGTTTATTCTATTCGATCGATTCTATCCCTAAATCTCAGTATTAAAGTATCACATAATACGAATTGATGTCACCCAGCTGGTAACTACCGGGTATTGACCGCTTTTTCAGCCTTTTTTGTCCCTAAACGAAATGATATGTGGTATCTGGTAGAGACTCCCGGAACTGAATATTTTTCATTCCTATGTTAGTGTTACTGCATTTGGCAGACATTGTCGTCATAATTATTGCTGAATCAGATTTTTGATTCCGCGATGCTCGTGTGCCACGACGACAACCCTCAACGAGTTTACAGGCGTTAGTCGGGTAAAACCAAAACGCCAGCCCTGCTGGTCCGCCATCGAAACCAGAGTATTACCATAGAGTCAACACCTTTTTCACCTCTCTGGACAAGGTCCTGGCCAAAATTGAGAATCGGTTCAGCGGAAATGACCAAGATGTTCTTTGTGCGTTAGGTGACGTCACTCTAAGTAATTTCCCCGCCAATGATAGCTTTGACCTACAATGAGCGACAAAAGTGTTGAGATACTTGGCAGTAAAATTCGATTTTCGAGTGTCTTGGACACATTTCCCCCCTTCCCCCAAAACAATGTTGATTCTTCTATTTCTTCCGACTGGCAGACCACAGCACCTACAAAACATTGAATTGGGGGGCCGGGGGTATCAGAGAATTAACGCCAGATGCAAAAAAAATAGAACAAATGCTTAGGTATCGAAAAGCGTCTTTTCCTAAGTGTCTCAACTACTTTTGTCGCTCATTGTAGTTGCTGGTTACTATAATTTCGACAAGGGGCTACTTTAGGCAGACCAACGCCTGTTAAGTCGATTCAAGAAAACACATGTCGAAAAATCAATAAAGACAGCGGCAGAAGTCATTGACGTAATTGCATGAAAGCAGCCTTTATGCAATTACACCAGAGTTCCCCCCCCCCCCCCCTCCCAAGTCCGAAGGTGCCCGTAACTCCAGTGTCATTGTTACTCTGCCACAAGAGATTTTTTTATCTGCCATCGTTACTGTGCGAGATGGAACACCATTATTTGTCCGATAATATCGATATGCGTGGATTTTTTGCAAGAAGAGGGGAAGACTTTGTAGGTTTACTGCGGGTGTGTACATCAGTACTCGCTCAACAGAACCTCGCAGACGGTTTATGATCCACGTAAAACGGCAGAGCTGATGTCACAATGGATAGAGCAAAAGCAAAACAAGGAACAAAGGAGTCATTTCCATCTTGGACAAAAGGGTAAAACAATAGGATGCTATTGTTCGTTTTACACCGAACATGAGTCGCAGACTGTTTCCTTAACTCGGGAATTACAAGAGTTGATCAGTCGTTTGGAGAGTAATCAGTCTTTCTCTTTCAGGCACGGTAAGATTTTCTGCTGGAAGGAGGCAGTCTTATATTGTCTGAAAGTTACACTTGAGAAACAGCGCAGAATGGAATACAACTGAGGCTGTTCTGACTTCTGAAACTAAGCCATGTAAAGATATAGTCCATTTAATGTTGGCAGACTGCATTGTTTCCTACATATTCAGTTTCCAGCAGATGTGAAAATATTAGTTTTCCAGTTACTCAATAATGCATCATGTTGTCAGGAAAAAGTGTGCTTTCCATTGTAAGTGATGTAGCCAATAAGTACTGCTTGTATAGTATAAGGTTACATTCCTCTCACATGTCAATATTCGTTTACTCAGTGATGTAGCTCTAATAATTTACCCCCTGGTACTTGGAGTTCCTTTCGATCGGTTGTTGTTGTTATGTTTGCTTTTTTGCCTGATCATGTGGAAGTGATCATTATGGAAGTACAATAAAGTGTTAAAATGTTATCCACATCGTGTCAGGTCTTCTAGTGAAAATTTCCTGTATTCACTCTGTGCTGAATCTTTCCTTACTGGAATGCAGGTTTACAGGGGAAATCGCAAACTACTAAGATGTTGTTTTAAAATTTAGCAGTACATACGGTATGGAGAAAAACCAAGAGGGAAATTTCTACCGTGAAACATCGAGGACATAACAATCGATCAAAAAACACTGTTTTGGAAAACTTGGTTTCTAGTGTTGAATTTGTTATGTGCAAGACCTCTTAAGTAAAGACAAAATTCTTATCTCTTAAGGACTTCAATGAAAAATGTGGGTTCAAAGTTAATTAGCTGCAATACTTTCAAACTGCCGTTGCCGTACCAAGTTTGCTGAAGTTTTGTGCAAACCCAAATCTCTAGGGAATGCCTTTTCTCAACTCCTGATCTGCTCTACTTATCCGAAGAGAGTTCCCTATCCTTGTCTAAAATGTTTTGTAAACATTACAAATTATTTAATGAATGCTCTGTGCCAGAACCTACAGGAATAACAAAATGGAAAGAAAATTTCCCAAACAGTTTTCTTCACTTGAGAACCAATTTTGTCAAGATAGATTACTAAAGATACTAAAAAATTGATCCACCATAGTTTTGAGTCTGAAAGGGCTTGAAATCAAGCCTTTGGAAAGAGGGTGGAAGAATGTATTTACAATTTGTGGGTGCGTTTCAATTGAGTGTAATAAAACCAAAACCAGACCAGTTACTTACCAGTTAGACTACTCAGCCAATCTCAAACCATAGTAAAACCAAAACCAAACCAAGTACTTACCAATTAGACTACTCAGCCAATCTCAAGCCACAGTAAAAGCAAAACCAAACTAATTACTTACCAATTAGACTACTCAGCCAATATCAATCCATAGCAAAACCAAAACCAAAAGCAATTACTTAACAATTAGACTGCTGAGCTACTCTCAAACCATAGTAAAACCAAAACCAAAGCAATTTTCTAATTACTTTTGACACTCCATTGAAAACCGCTCCAACCCAAAGCATTGACTCACAGCTACAATTACTGTGTGGAGATATCTGTAATTTACAGTTGCTATTCAAAACAGAAGGACCTCCCACATATATCATGGTTAGGGTAGGTTGCAGTGACGTCATCCTTTCCATAACATCAATGCTGATGGATGCAGGACAGCTACATGTACATGCATTTTATTGAAGCCCCCTCTACAAGGACTTCTATCAATAACTTGTGATACCAAGACATTAAAGTGCACATAATGTGTAACTTTAAATGAGGGCGCTCAAAATATAAGATAACAACTATGCTGAGCCACACAAGCGACAACTATTTCAGGAAGAATTTAGCTATTGGATCTTGAAGGGGGCAAAGGTGCAACAGTCGGGTGATACATAACTGTTATTGGTGCACAAAATTAGCAGACACCACCAGCTTGTACTTGAAGTACAAGTTACCCCAAGTGCTATTCTGGTCATCACTGAAAGGGTTTACAACCAGTGCCAGTGTATCATGCTGTGGGGGAGAAAGTTCAATTTCTAACCACTATAGGATCACTGATGCCATATTATTTAAACACAAAATGAAGTTAGTTACACACTTCCAAAAATGGTCTGGGGACAGATGTTAACAAGTACTATCTTGTGTAAAATACACACCTGCTTGTTCCTCCTACCCACTCCTATGTTTAAGGGCATGGCATATTATGAGCCATCCCCGACAAATTTGAACAATGAGATGAACTAATTGGTGGAATAACACATCTCACATTGGTAGCAGTTACAGATTTATATAGAAAGAAATATATGTAAAAGTACTTTCTCAGGTACTTTCCTCTCTCTTACACCATAGGGCATTTGGCCTCGTCACATACATAAACATTGAATTACTTTTACTTGTTATCCAGTAAATTCGCGATGCGAAGCAACTTGCGCGTTTGTAACATGATAGCTTTTGGAGTATGTAAATTTTCTGTTATCGGCTCGTGGCTTTATTCAGATCCAAAAGTGCTTTGTTTTACACAACAATGCAACACAAAGGAAATTTATGGTACTGAATAACAAAGGAAAAGCAAACGCGCATGTATATGCATTCATACGCGTATGAATATACGCGTATGCGCGTATACATATACGCGTATGCGCGTATGAACATACGCGTATGTGCGTATACACTGCGTATGCGCAGTTAACGTATTTCTGAGCGGTACTGTAATAAACTCGCCTCTGGACTGTTCTAACACAACGCAAAACACGGCTGACGGGATCGACTCTAAAAGTTAGACTGCCTAACTCTGTTTCTTTGAACGAGGAGACCTGACGTCCTCTGAGAGCCCTAACACCATTCGCTCAACAGAATTGCGTGACAGAGAGAGTAAGTTCCTGACAACAAATTATGTCCAAGGTGGTCTGAAATTTGACTGAATTCCTGTTCTCTCGTAGGCCATCCCATTTCTAGACGCCGTCGTCTCAATGTTCACTCCGAAACACAAAAGAAACTTGCAATTTTATACCTCCATGTGAAACCCGCGCTTCTGAGATCCCCAAATTCTTGTCCACCGGCCATCCTTGTCTTCCATTCTGCACTGTTTCGCAAGTGTAACTTTGAGACTATGTTTATACGACTGCCTCCTTCCAGCGGAAAATCTTATCGTGCCTGAAAGTGAAAGACATTACTATCCAAACGACTGATCAACTTTTGTACTTCCCGAGTTAAGGAAACAGTCTGTGAGCGGCAGGTTAGTTTTTGCAGGTTGCAGGTTGCAGGTTGCAGGTTAAATTTACTGTGACTGTTACATGAATAGCTAACCTTAGGCCTAATTAGGCCTAAAGAAACGTTTTTAGGCCTAAGGAGACCTAAAGAAACGTTTTTAGGCCTAATTAGGCCTAAGGTTAGCTATTCATGTAACAGTCACAGTAAATTTCAACCTGCAACCTGCAACCTGCAACCTGCAACCTGCAAAACTAACCTGCCGGTCTGTGAGGTTCTGTTGAGCGAGCACTGATGCACACACTCGCAGAAAACCTACGAAGTCTTCCCTTCTCCTTGCAAAAAAATCCTCGCATATCGATATTATCGGACAAATAATGGTGTTCCATTTCACACAGTAACGATGGCAGAGTAAAAATGACACTCTCCAGATCAAACAGTTTGAGCCGCCATTTTGTCATAGAGAGCGCAAAGACTGATGGGTTGTGTACGGTGGCCCACTGGTGCCACTGCTGTACACTATAAAACAAACACGTTCCTGATTAAAACCTTGCCTTCTCTGTGCAATTATTCTTGTTTTCCATACAAATATAAGCCTGTTGCTTAGAAATTGACCTCCTCAGTGGAAATAAACCTCCTCTATAGAAATGAGCCTCCTTCGTGGAAATCAGCCTCCTCCGTAGAAATCAGCCTCCTCCGTAGAAATCAGCTTCCTCCGTAGAAAGTAGCCTCCTCCGTAGAAATCAGCCTTCTCCGTAGAAATCAGCTTCCTCCGTAGAAAGTAGCCTCCTCCGTAGAAATCAGCCTCCTCCGTGGAAATGAGCTTCCTCCGTAGAAATCAAAGTACTGCTTTTAACTTGCATGCAGGCTAGAATGGCAAATGTGTACAATCTGCACTGTATTTACAGACTTCATCCAGCTAGCGTTGTTGGAATACGAGCGTCAGATCAGACAGCATAGACGGACCGAACGTTGGTTGACTCAAAGACTTCTTGCTGACCAAAATAATTACTTGTATCTGGAGTCATCGCTCTTAATGGCATATAAAGAGCACTGAAACTCGCATATGGCCTTGAGGGATCCATCGGCTTCTTAGCCTTCTCAACAAGATGGGCGCCAAATTACAAGTAAACTTGATTTTATCGCGTTTTTCATTTACTGTTTGCGTCATGAGTGACAGTTTGATAGCCTTATTGATTTTTTGTGACATTTTGGCGAGGTCCAGAGCTTGGCAATTTTAAGTGCCGGCATCTTTGAACATTTGGAACATTCCGCTCATTTTTGACAAATCGGTCGCACCGGAAAAAACTACCTGTTGACAGATTTTTTTTGTAAAACAAACAACTTTTTACACTAGTGCGACCCGGGCCCTTGTGGAGAAGTGTTTGCGATCTCGTAAGGGGTTTTAAAACATCAAAACTTGCTCAGCGGCTTAACTAGTGGAGAAGTGTTTGCGATTTCTTAAGAGGTTCCAAAACATGGATAGCGCTAACATTGTTAGCACAAAAAGGGTAGTCTTAACTATATAATACTGCCCGGAATTTCTTAACAAAGTACTACAAAAACAATAAAGTGAAGCCATGATCCTCGCAGCTATGAACGCAATTTTAACAAATGCGTAGAGAACCCGTAACCTCGCGATATCGGTGCGACGCTCTAACCAACCGCTCTACCACTGGGTAGTTGGAGGGGAAACCGAAGTCCTCATCCCTGGAATGCAGTACAGCGTTCAAAAACCTAGACCGCTATATCGTCGTTCTATTTTGATGATTTAGTGGAGATAAAGGTTCTTTGAAACTGATTCTAGATTTCATAGCTCGTAAATGAATTGTAGGCCCGCGAAAACGCAAAGGGGAAGTTCTCCGAGGCCAACGATCTCCTGAACTCTTACAGTAAGATGAATCAAACCGGAAACATCTCTTTAGTTCCGTGTGGCTTCAAATTTAACTTCTGCAAAAAACTACACACAAAACGTGATGGCTGGAAGTTTAAAGAAAGCGCCGGATTTCACTGGAAACTTTTTATTCTAAACAAGGTTTGCTAGCTGGGGAACTACGATTCTTACAAGATGTGAAAACTCAGACGGTATAAAAAACAATTTCCTGGCTGGAGACGTGAAACTATATAATAGAGCTTGCTGGGAACAAAAGTCGATACCATTCTGCTCGCTGGTGCTAAGGAACGGCTCTTTTTTCCCCACGGTAGTTAACTATTAGGCACAGAGTACTCCACATGTGTGGAAAGGTCATTAAATATTACATACTAGATTTTTACGAGATGTCGTTCAGCCCTCTTGAATAATCATCCCTTTTTATTAGCCGCGTAGAGTGAATTACATTGGAGCGGGGGAGTCAATGTTTAAACCAACTGCGCAATTTCTTGTTAAACGGTTTAGACATGTTTAGACTGAATGTTTTGAGTTTGCTCAGAAAGCTCGCTGAAGGACGAATGTAAGTTGAGTATTTCTGCGCTTGAAGGCTTTAACTCAGGGGCACCTAACGTCAATGTTCGGAAGACGATTTGAGATCTAGAATTTTCGGAGCATTTGTTCTAAAATTCCTTGCTTGCCTGCCTATCCTAGGATTTTCGAACATCTAAAAAATGATATAATTGATCATTTTTAACGGATTGTTACCCTAAAAAGGTCACCTAGAATTTTCGGGGGCCTTTTTTCTGGTTGGTCCGAACAGATGAAAAATTTTTAGGGGATAAAAATATGGCTATATCTACCGTTTAAATACTAAAATACGTTTAACAATGCTATGTTTAAGTGGTTTTGAACTATATTCTCGTTGGGTGCCCCTGTTTAACTTCCTCCTCAAAAGTTCTCATTTCGCAAAAATACTGAGATCAATTGCTGACTTCACGCAAAGACACTCATTTCGAGCGTTATACTCGGGACAACTTTTTTTTTTTTTTTTTTTTTTAGCGTTCCCCTAAACGCTGCTTAACATATAAACTACCCAGAAATGTAGGGAGGGGATGAATTTTCTAATATTGCCCCCTAGCTGTCCATTTAATTCACGTCGCTGCTTTCAGTGTAATCGAAAACCGTGACAGACATTCACGTCGTCAGTGAAGGCACCAAGGCCGTGACGAAGTACACCAGCAGCCAGTGAAAATGGCTAGTCACCCAAAACGCAACAGCGTCTTTATTAGGAGCCACCAAATGTTCTAAAAAATGAATGCCCAACAACCATTATTAACCTAAATTTACCACAATTTATTTTACGTGACATTGCCACGCTGCTTTATAAGCGAAAACATGCCAGACATTCACGTTCTTCCTTTATGACGGTTGAAAAGACTCAGATTTACTTGCGGAGGAGCGTGAGGAAAAAAAAAAAAAAAAAACAGAACAAAACAACAATGCTCGCATTTCACCTAGGTTGTGTTGTTTTACGGAATTATTATGAATTCGGTTTGATGAACGTTAATAGATTTAGACAGCCGGAAGTGAGCGCGCGCTCGACTGTAAGGACTTCATAATCACATCATATGCGCGCTTACTGTGTCATGAATGAGCGATGAGTCTGCCTGTTTGGACCCCGGGGGGGTGGGCGGCGGGACTCCCATAGAAAATTGACGGAGGTCCTTGTCGGAAATTTTGAAAAGAACCCCTAAGAGGTACCAAGATCCTGTCCTGTGGGCGTGGCATGAAATTTTTTTCACCCCTAAGAAGTACCAAATTATGGGTTTTAGTTAGACAAAATTAAAAATTAGTTAATTGTCAAATGTCTCCTGTCATAATCTTTCGGCTATATACCTTACAAGGTACCGTTAAAACTCCCGCTATGGACCATTTGAGGCTGAACCCCTAACAGGTATCAAAACCGCTTTTTAACCCCTAAAAGGTACGACGAGCACCCCCGTCCTTTTTGTATGGGAGTCCCCTTCCGGGGGGTTTGAAGTTTTGCTTGGTAATGACATTTTTTGCAATTACCTTGTATGAGTCAACTTGGAACAAAACGCTTTGTCGCAAGATTATCTTACGATTCAAACACTCGGTCCCGTAAATATTCTCGTAAGTTAGAGGGTCATTTCAATTGCAATTATTTGTTCAGATAGAAGCCACACACTTGGTCGATGGTGGGGTGAATAACTTATTTTTCGTTGCTTTTTTACACAAGTGGTGACTCTTAAAAGAGCAGCAATTCTGCTCTTCTATCATAGGTCGTCCAGGCATCAAACAACCTTATAAGATTCAAAATTTAAAATCTTCTAAAAATATGCCAAAAATTGCAATAAAACGCAGCTTAAACATATTGAAAATAAACAGTCAGCTTTACTTATATTCCTCAGATGCTTGACTTGAAGAACTGCGTAGCCACCAGTGTGGTCATGACCGCAGTGATAAACATATTGAACTTGTTCATTTTGATTATGACTTGACGTTTCGTATGTGCTCTACATACATTTTCAAAAGTAACCGTTGAAATTTAAAACAGTTATTTATATATAACAAAGCGGATGACAAACTACGATGGCCCAAGAACAAAAGTATTTACAAGCCTAGATAATGTTTTGGTGTCGTGATTACAAGACGTTAGGCTAGCTTGAACCTGCGATTCAATCGAAAATCAATTCCTGGTCAGCGGTCAAGTAAAAAAAACCCAGGTGATCTCGATGAGCTCATGAGCCCGCGATATAGTCACTTGATACTGGTCAGCGGATACCTTTTTTTGACAGGTGTCAATTGACCATGACTTAGATGTCCAAGAACAAAGATATACGCTCTAAACTAGCTGGAGTATGGCCGCCTCGATGACCTCTAAACTTGCAACAATAAAAGCAAGGTGACACACGCTAACACCAACCCAGTGTGGCCAACACATCACGCATGCGCACAACCGTTTCACCCGGTCAATTAACAGCCATGGACAGCTGTTTCGGCCTTTTGGGCGTGACACACCGATATCTTAATGTGATCCACCTTCCCACACGCTTGCCGTGGGAGAACAGTGTTGCTGTTCCCAACCCAGCTTACCACATGTTTGGCATGTGAAGCTGCCACTTAAAGGGGTGCTAAATGCCAATTGGTCTGTTTGCTGCGCCATGCTGATGCCCAAAAAGCCGACACATCTGTCCATGGCTGCCAATTGACCGGGTGAAATGGTTGTGCGCATGTGTGATGTTTAGGCCACACCGGGTTGGTGTTAGCGTGTGTCACCTTGCTATTGTTGTTGTTTCTAAACTTGCGCCTGCGGGGCGCCGAGCTCCGCTACTAGTCGGTTTCCATTTTCTTGTGAAGTTAAAATCATTTTAAATGAGGCCTGACAAAACAATACGTGACAAAATGGTTTACGGTAAGATTTTGGGTGCATATTGAAAGTTTCAGAGACGTCAGATGTCTAGAGCATATAAAAAAGGAGTAATGTCGGGGCCGTACAGTGAAACGAGAACTATCACGGCAACCACAGAACCGTAGGGGTGACGACGAATGGTAAAGATTCGCCGAGACGCCGACGAGACCCTTGTTTGCGAATATTGCGAGTGCCAAGATTTTGGAGGTACCATTCGCATCCCCTAACCGTATATATGTGGCATTTCAGTTAAAGCTGACCAAAAGAACAAATGACAGTACCAAATCTGATATCTAGCAGGGCTGCAAGAGTTCGCTGTATCTCATGTTTGTCACCGCTGCTTGTGTGTCGTTCCTTCAAAAGCTGAGATGACGAAAGTAAAAAAAAAAAGTACTATATTTATAGTGTCTATCTCAAACAGTGAAAGAACGCCCCTGTGCTTTTAGCATTCTACTTAAAAGCATTGTATAACCATCGCGCATCATAGAAATTAACTGACAGGAATTTGCAAGTGCTATGTATTCCCATGCAATCCACCTGAGAGTGAGCCTTAAAAGTGGAAACTCTTCGTTAGATGGGTTACATAGAAATATGCAGTACTTCAACTTGCACTCTGATAGTTAAGTCTATTGGAATGCAATCTTTTGAATGAACTTATCCCTCCTTCCCACAGTGTATTATACAAATTAGTCATGATGAACATTTTTTTGTTGGGAAGATTTTGCACTATTACATCGCCGGATCTGGGTCAGTAAAATAATAGCAAATACTACATAAAAGAATCAAAGCATGTTGACTGATCACTCAAATAGCCTCCTCCGTGTCACCCTGTCATTTCGCTTGAAATACGAGAGCCAAAACAATACTCTACAACTTCAATTTTCAGTGAAAATATTTGTTCATTGATCCCATTACACTCTTCATTTTTATCATCCAAGATGATCCAATCTAGCTACCAGATATTGTTTTGTTTGCCCAATGCCGGAAACTGTTTCATTCAGTCCTCAATCTCTCGTTTTATTGCCGCGAAATCTATACATTACGCATTTCAAAGCATAGTTAAATCATTTAAAGAAAAAATATATACAGAACATATTAGCTAATAAGGCCTCCATTGAATCGCAAAATAGTTCAAAACAGTAGAGATTAGTATCATTTACTGCCACTGAAACGAGCATTCATCAGTTGTTGTAATTATCGAATTACAGAAAGAGACATTATACATGTCACTCGTTCACGAAAGATTTACATCGCGCAATTACTGCACTTTGATCAGTTTTTAATTACTGCATAAAAACGTAAGTATTAAATTTATTCCATGATATAAACCGTAGCTGGCGTTAAAGTGTTCAAATGTTACGGATTATTTCGAATAATAAACTTGGCTATGAGCTAAGGTCGAAACTTCCAGGAAATTGTTGCAAACGCTTAGGTCTTCTGTTGTATATCATACTGCATCTTTTTAAAATGATTGGATGTTTTAAAAACGCGCTCGGAGTTTAATAAAATGTCAAGATTCTGGTAAGAAGGTTAACCAAAAAAAAAGGCGGTTTGTTTCCTGGGCGATTTACGGCTAAGGATGCAGCATCCCCGGACCGTCATGAAGCAAACAGGCCTATTTATGAACTTGATCAAGCAGTGTGTGATTCACCGTGAATCATTTTGACTTTTTGTTGACGAGCTTGTACTATTAGTAAATAAGCTTAAATAAAAGAGTAAGTTAGAACTACTGAACTCCACACCATAGTATTTCCATGGTGATAAGGAAAAACCTCCGAAGAGACTAGCACATACCGTGCATTTTACCTTTCGACACACCCATCCGAAACATTGGTTTTTGCCCTGAGCGGGACTCGAACCCACGTCTCCCTGATTACTAGTCGGGCATGCTAAGCCACTACACCACGCTGGCAACGCAGCAGATTAATGGGGCGACTTTAGCAACGTGGGGGTTCCCAGGGCCCAACTTTTCTTCACTTGAGTATATATCTTTGCCTCTCTAACCCCAGACAGGGCTTAGAACACAAGTGAGAGATTTCGAGGCAATGAAAGGTATAGACTATGAAGAGACTAACATATACCGTGCATTTGCCACCACACTGGCAACGCAGCAGATTAATGGGGCGACTTTAGCAACGTGAGGGTTCCCAGGGCCCAAATTTTCTTCACTTCACGTCACTTCGTCTTCAGGGAGACGTGGGTTCGAGTCCCGCTCAGGGCAAAAACCAATGTTTCGGATGGGTGTGTCGAAAGGTAACATGCACGGTATGTGTTAGTCTCTTCGTAGTCTATACCTTTCATTGCCTCGAAATCTCTCACTTGTGTTCTAAGCCCTGTCTGGGGTTAGAGAGGCACAGATATACACTCAAGTGAAGAAAAGTTGGGCCCTGGGAACCCCCACGTTGCTAAAGTCGCCCCATTAATCTGCTGCGTTGCCAGAGTGGTGGCCTTGATGGTGTAGTGGCTTAGCATGCCCGACTAGTAATCAGGGAGACGTGGGTTCGAGTCCCGCTCAGGGCAAAAACCAATGTTTCGGATGGGTGTGTCGAAAGGTAAAATGCACGCTATGTGTTAGTCTCTTCGTAGTCTATACCTTTCATTGCCTCGAAATCTCTCACTTGTGTTCTAAGCCCTGTCTGGGGTTAGAGAGGCAAAGATATATACTCAAGTGAAGAAAAGTTGGGCCCTGGGAACCCCCACGTTGCTAAAGTCGCCCCATTAATCTGCTGCGTTGCCAGCGTGGTGTAGTGGCTTAGCATGCCCGACTAGTAATCAGGGAGACGTGGGTTCGAGTCCCGCTCAGGGCAAAAACCAATGTTTCGGATGGGTGTGTCGAAAGGTAAAATGCACGCTATGTGTTAGTCTCTTCGTAGTCTATACCTTTCATTGCCTCGAAATCTCTCACTTGTGGGAAGGAAAAACCTAATTTGCTTTTACTTCCAACACACACATGGATGTGCTACTGCAACAGCATATTCATTGCAGTAGCAAATTCGTGTGTGTGTTGGAAGTAAAAACAAATTAGACCCTGTATTTCCTTATCATTATGGTGTTTAGCAAATACTCTCTTGGCTTCGACAAACAGAATTTCGCAAAGAGAACTAACTACGTTTGCTTTTATTAAAAAAATTATTGGAACCAATTTAATAGAAGTTATTTTATAGCTAGATAACTGCTACTTATCTTCTCAAGGTTTTATAATGAGGATCAGGCGGCCATGTGTCGTTTTAAGTAAACCAGAAAGTTAATCCCTCTGTAAGCACTCCCTAATGTGATAAGGTTTTCATCTCGTCAGAGCAGTCTACCTTTAACACTAAAATTTGTCCGTAATAATGCTAGGCTAGACTCAATAATTATTTATGCTAACAGACTGTTTACTTTAAGAGTGATGCTCACAAACGCAAAACACTATATGTTTTATAACGAGATTAGCAACCAAACTGACAGAAATGAAAACGGATAAGTCAGAGTTGCCGCATTACGGCACCAATGATCCATTTGCCGCGAAAGGTCTTGCGAAGGTCGTAACACTTCCCCTCAATCCGCAAATGTTAGGTGCTTAAATTTAGCTGAAAATACCGTGTAAAAAACCTACAGTTATTTTGCCGCCAAGTAAGTTGGGTCAAGTTGCTATGAGAGTTATTTTTAGCAACGATTAAACAAAATGCCGATATGCTTTACCTGACCAAGATGAATTAGCCCCCCTCACAAGGGTCTCAGTCATAGTTTAAAATAATAGCCTTTTCAACTAATATACGGTGCTCTTTTTGAGCTTCAACTTCCCAAGTTTTGTACAACAATCATTTTTTAAGACCGAAATAATGCAATATAATACGAAACACCAGACAATGTAAATTATAGCCTTAAGTACGACTGAGACATAATTTAGCAGAAACTGTCAGTGTAATCTCCTTTTTAACAATAAGATCTATTTTACAAATTTTAACAAAAGACAAATTATCACAGAAAGAAAATAAGATTACCCCTGTGAATAACACGGTGCTCTTTTTGAGCTTCAACTTCCCAAGTTTTGTACAACAATCATTTTTTAAGACCGAAATAATGCAATATAATACGAAACACCAGACAACGTAAATTATAGCCTTAAGTACGACTGAGACATAATTTAGCAGAAACTGCCAGTGTAATCTCCTTTTTAACAATAAGATCTATTTAACAAATTTTAACAAAAGACAAATTATCACAGAAAGAAAATAAGATTACCCGTGTGAATAATAATTCTCATCAATATTACGGTATTCATGTCTAGTGTTCGGAAGTTTGTGGGAACAACTAAGAAGAAGAAAGAAACATATTGCTTTGTTTCTTCTGCTGCTCGATCCTTATACAAAACCGTTCTGTCGGTTATATTCCACTTGTGCCACAGATCCCATAACCGGGAGAATCGCATTAAATTTGAATCGGAGTCTTTGTAAGTTAAATGTCGTGCTGAAATTAATTAAAGTTCCGTATGGGAAGGGTAAATTGAGGATATGTGTGGGCTTAAATTTCAAGTCCTGCCACAAGTTCTGCCAGTTAGGGACGTTAGGCAGCTTGATTACGCACAAGGGACAAAATGAGCAAAAAAATGTTCATATTATATGCTTGATTGAATGCAAGTCGTTAGTTCCTTCCAGCAATACTTCGCGTGCCAAAAAGTTGAAGTCGTTGCAACCAATTCAATTGGTCCGTGCACAATTTGCACCTGATCGAACCCTATTGTAACATAACGCTCTTACCAGTGGTTTCTTTCCACTCATGATTCTTCAGAAAAAGCCGCTATTTTAAAACATTGAAACCTGAATTTGCGTATTACAAGGAATGAGCCGAGTGCCAAGTCACGTACAAATGCAAAGAAGTTGCTTTTGTTATTTACAGTTTTCACATTGTTTAACTCTGTTCGTGAATATGTTTCGCAATATACAAGTCTCGAAACAAAGCAAGCGAGTGGCGAACATTCGATACCTCCGTGTGTGAGTCTGAAGAAAATTAATTTCTATTTCGGGAACCAATCGGAGCCTCCGAACATTACCCGAACTTTCTTGGCCTTCTAGAATTATCTACCTGACTGAAAAACTGCGCAACAGAACATTAAATCAATCGCGATCGCCCTCTTGTAACTTAGGTCCGTTTTAAACGTCGCATTTTACATGTGCTGAATCTAATGCAAATGAGCGAAAATGGGCACACATCGCAAGTTGCTGTAAGAAAATGTATGGTGGAAAGTTATTTCGACCTCCAAAAAACTATTTTGGAGAGGGCTCAACGCTTTTCTCGATATACTTTTATCAGATATCGATTTAGGCAATGTTGATAAGTGGCAAGTGTAAGTTTTTGTTTTCATAACGGTGAAATATGAGATAATATTCATTCGGATTAACCTTGCTCGTGTAAGGATCCGCGTCATGGTCTCGAAATATGACAAAATTAAGCCGCTGTTTTTTACACGTTTTTAGCTAAAACTTATGTACAACGGCGCTGGAAAAAGAAGGTTCAGCAGCAGGCGTTGCACCGTGTAACATAAAAGGTCGAAACTCATTTGGGAATCGAAATGTTGTTTAAATCGCCTTAGCCGGTATCTGATTGGCTTACGTAGCGTAGTGTATCAAGACCGAGCGAGACCAGTTTCACGAAGTGGTGTTACACGGTGAAACTCCCGTTTTTATCACCACTACGATTGCTGCGACCGTTGCAGAAGTAGAAAGCGGTTCTACATTTCGGGAAACTTATCTAGCAACGGAAGTTCAAAAAAGTTCCACGAAACAGACCATGTTACACGGTGCAAAAAATTGATTGAGAAAAAGCTAACGGTTTTTTCAGCCGCTACTATTTTTCTACAGACTCTATGAGAGTCCAATCACTTTAATGAAGTACGATGATTCTGCTCAAGCAAACTATTTCAATCTCCTTCTGCCTCGAGGTCGCTGTTTTAATGCTCCTTTTCCTTAGAATACAGCGCGCAGTCTCTGTTTCGATAGATTTTATATAACACCGTGGGGAATTCATATGCCCCAGCTGTTACACGTAAACAAACTTTTTCTTCTGTCAAACTGCCATCTACAAGTATCACTGTCACTGGAGCTAAGCAAACTTGTCAAGCTACACTATGACTTCGACCAATACATCTTCGTATACTAGTTCTTTGTAGATCTGATCTTTGGAGCAGGTCTTTTAGGTTTTAGTTCTCACACAATTATACTCTCCCATGTACAAACGGTGTAGGACATTCAGAGGTTCTGTAACCTTGTACAAAATTATTTCAACATACCTTTGTACGTACTCATGGAAACCTTGAATTGGTCACGATTACTTGTTCTAGCCCACGACAAAAACGTTATTGTTGTTCCTGGGCAAGTAAAATCTTAAAATATTTCAACATGAGGACTGAGAATCTTTTGCTTCCCTAGGTACCTTCGATCGTTGTCACAACCCCACAAAGCGCAATACATATGATCACCGTATCAGGCATATGTCCAAAATTATTTGAATTGCTGAATTTAGAAATAGCCCAAAAGCCAGCACACGTAAACACAACTTAAAAGGCTCTATTGAGATATTTCCTCCAGATTTATTCCTTATTTTGTAATATTTTGAGACCATTTCACAATAAACCTTACGCAATCAAGGAAGTTAATCAGCTAATTTTATCTCATATTTCACGGTTATTCAAACACAAAGTTACACTTGTCACGTATCAACATTGCCCAAATCGATTTCTAATAAAACTCTGTCGAAAAAGGCATTGAACTCTCTCCAAAATCCTTTTTTTTTTGAAAGTCGAATAAGTTTCCGCCATCATTATCAAGTTCTCACAGCGACTTGCAATGTTTGCCCTCTGGCGACCCCAGAACCCTTTGCGTATTAAGCATGGATCCGACTACCGGGCAACTCGTTCATGGGGCCCTCTCTTAAAAAGAAGACAGCCAAATGCTTATGGCTTGTACAAGTTTCGATAACTTGTTTAGAGGACAAGACGGTGTCATGTACCAAAATTCGTATCAGGGCGAAGGAAATCTGGTAACGGGCGGCATCTATTCGCTGCTAACACCCACCAGGGAGGAAGAAATTCAACAGGTCAGTTGCAATGCATGAAAGATTTAGTCGACTTACACATTTTCTAATTGATATTATAATAGCATCCATTTCTGATGTGAGCTTTTGAATGAACACTAATGACGAGTTCAAGCTTTGTGATACCCTCGGACGGTACATAAAACAATAAGACAATATTGTTCTCTCATTTCATATCTCAGTAAATTAACCTTTTCGCGATATAAAGCCGAGCACTATTGCTCTAAAAATGCTGAACTTCTCTTACAAGTTTGTGAGCCCTGAAAGAGATGTATGGCCATTAGCAATTTAACTGTAAAGGATGACAGGGATCCTTTAAAGTTCCTTCATGCAGTTTTAACAACTACATACATTTCCGACAAAAGCCATTGCTCCCCGATATCAATCAGTCAAGGTATGGGATTAAAACCAGAAATAATTATGATGTTGGATAAAACTAAAGGTAACCCTTATTTCTCTAAAAGATCCTTCGTGAGATGGATAGCTATCTGTGTTCATCTTCTCCTGCAACGCTACCGGTGGAAACCTCGTCGCATCTACCCCAACCCAAGCTTCAAGAAATGACCATAGGAAAGAAAAACTGCCCCTTTCCAGAGACAGGAATGACAATGGGAACGTGCACTGTTGCAGAGTCGGCGTCTATTATTCCAGCTCTAAATCTAACACACCAGTGGCCACAGGTAACTATGCTTGCAACAACGCCGTCTTCTGTCTACTCGACATCGAACGATGATGCAACATACGGCTGTAATTTCAGTACACATGCACAAACAGTCCAACCTGTTTCCGATAACAAAGAACTGGAACTACATCATGCCTTTCTCTGTGATTTCTCAGGCTGTGAAAAGCGTTACACCAAAAGCTCTTATCTCGGAACTCACAAGCGGATTCATATGGGTGAAAAACCTTTCCTGTGTCCTTGGGAAAACTGTGGATGGTGTTTCCGACGTTCAGATGAACTGAAGCGCCACTATCGAAGACATACTGGAGAAAAGCCGTACGTATGTCCTCTTTGTGGAAGATCTTTTAGTCGTTCAGATCACCGATCTTCGCATATCAAAAAAATACATTCATTAATGTAGAGAACCCGTGTAGCGTTTGCAATTTCTCGTAACACTCTTAGTGGCCTGAAACATTTGCCCGCGGGGTCGACATTTTTGTGCAGCAATACCTAAATCAATCCGCGCATTTTCCTATTTTTCCAAATAACATTAAGTACCTGGCAAACGTGATATAACAAAGTTGTACTTTTATTTATATTTCAAGCCAACTTTTTTAATTTTAAGAACGTAATAAGTGAGTTAAATTGTACCGGCACTAGCAGCGTATGCATATATAGATATACATAATATACGAGCGTTCTTTTAAAGAATAGAACATATTCCTGTCAATTTTTGCGTCCACGTTGGTTGCAAGGATCTTTGTGAATGATGTTAATTTGGCGTAAGGAGCCGGTTAAATAGTAGTTAAATGATACCTGTTTACATTCTCTATTCTCTACAGTTATTTTATCTTTGTGATAATATCCCTCTGCATCTGTTCAATCGAGGAGATTTATTTTCAGAAACATCGACCTTCATGAATGATTCTCTTGCTGAAAGGAAACTTGACAAACACATATATGCTCACAATAATGTATAATTGTTCTTTTTTCGAGCTGACTCAACTCAAAATGGGGATGAAATCAGTCAATAAGTCGGTCGTTCTGAGGTAGTCTGTTTCACTCAGAGATCGACTCAGTACTCTATCAGCTCCTAACACAAAAGCTCAGAAATGCATGAGGTCTTTCTTTTTCTCTGTTCCATTACTTTCTTTGAGAGTTCAACATCTTATGGCAAAGAGACTATTTCAGTCTTCTTGATGTAAGATCGTTTGAAAAGTAAAATAGGTAACAAAACATATTTTGTTTGTACCCGCCTTTATTTTTATAACCTTGAAATGATCTTGAAATGTACGGTTTCAGAGAGAAGCATGGCGAGAAGTGATTTTTCCTCAAATTCCTCCTTTGTTTTTCTTTTTTTTTTTCCATGTATCGTGGATATGTTTGGAAAAACTATTGGAGTCGTTTAGAAAGCCATTTGTGCATGACTGAAAGTCTAGCCTTGAACAAACGATATAGTAACTGACAAAGTTTGATGACACAAATCAATTTGTGGTTAAGATGAACTCGTACAAGAAGGTTTAAATTATTTATTACTGATAACAGTTCCTAGCTAGACTGGTGTTATTGGGCTTACTATTGACTCGAAAGGCTTCACCAAAACACAACTGCAAATTTCTGACGGGTTTCAGTGTTGGTTATGCCGAATTAGCTGAAGTTTTTTGAATGAGCACGAGCGCTAGCAGAATACAATTCGTCTCAAGAGCAACGAGTACTTTTGCGAAAAAAAGACCTTAGCGGTGAGCTTTAGAGAATTTGTGAGACTTGCAATCATGTTCCTCCAAAGTAGCATTCAGCTGAGCATTATTTTCTAATTTTATACACTGTTTTTGTTTCATGGTGTACCCTTGCTCCAAGGCCAGTATTCACAGGGTTTGCGTTCGCTTCGAGACAGAGCTGAATTGCTCAAGACATACTAAATGTTACATAAGAAAATATACTACAGCTGTTCACTTTCCTGAAAACGCGTGGGATATCAGTTACAAAAGTTGTTCCTGGTTGAATGTTGAAGGAAGGAACTACGTGTTTGACAGTATTAGCCACAGTGAAAAGGCGTGCATTTCCTAGCGGTTAATGCACGAGGTTTGGCATAAATCCATCTTTATGAAATGTCCCAGATAAATTTAATTTGTCAGCTGAACTGATTGTGAAAGCCGTTGTGCAGTTACACCTTGATTCTTAATTTCATTTAATATTATACATTTGGAACGGTTGTTGTAATAAGCAGACAAGCAATTCATCGGTTTATCAAAGATGAGAAGTTTGTTTACATACCTGATTCTTGACTGGCAGCCAGTTCTTCATGCAGGGGATAAGATGGCAGCGACGACTGTTAGTTCATATTTAAACTTATCTTTTATCATTCGTATCCAACCTGTCAGTCAGTATGAGCGATCCACAGTAAAAGTGTTTTTTTTTTTCCTTTCAATGTGCCATAAGTTTCAAGATACGGCTGCACGCGATTTACGTCCAGTAATGTCGCATTGGTTGTGGAGTGCTGATAAATGCGGGTGGGCTCCGTGGCTTACCAAAGGTGCCATTTGATGATTGTACAATATGAAAAAAAATGGTACGATACAATAAATTGCCTACGAGAAAGTTCTCATGCTTTGCAAACCCATACATTTAGCCGGAATAGTAGAGAAAAAACCGCTGTTGGTTATCGTATAGCATACCTTGTATTCATCACTGATCAACAGATGAGTTTCAAACCGATGATGCGAAGGCAGTTAGCGTAAAATAGTTCGCCTGTTATGGAGGTGGCTGAACTTTTGAACATTCTCACCAAATAAAAACCGGTAGAGAATTTGTTGCACACGCTAAAAATTGTAAAGGAGCTTTAACGCCTATTTTCGTTTCTCTACGTCATTTCCTTTTGAATATATTACCGAATACATGATCACGTTTTAAATTTTTACATCAAGCACTGAAAAAATGATGTGTATGTAGTTTTGTAGGTAACGATATATCATATAATTGACTAGCTGACAAAGAAGACGTGTAAGCTGAACTGATTGTGAAAGCCGTTGAGCAGTTACACCTTGATTCTTAATTTCATTTAATATTATACATTTGCAACAGTTGTTGTAATAAACAGACAAGGAATTCAGCGGTTTATCAAAGACGAGAAGTTTTTTTACATACCTGATTCTTGACTGGCAGCCAGTTCTTTATGCAGGGGATAAGATGGCAGCGACGACTGTTAGTTCATATTTAAACTAATCTTTTATCATTCGTATCCAACGTGTCAGTCAGTATGAGCGATCCACGGTAATAGTGTCTTTTTTTTCCCTTTTAATGAGTCATAAGTTTCAGGATATGGCTGCACGCGATTTAAGTCCATTAATGTTTCATTGGTTGTGGAGTGCTGATAAATGCGCGTGGGCTCCGAGGCTAACCAAAGGTGCCATGTGATGATTGTACAATATGAAGAAAAATGATACAATAAATTGCCTACGAGAACGCTCACATGCTTTGGAACCAACCCATACATTTAGCCGGAATAGTAGAGAAAGAACTGCTGCTGGTTATCGTATAGCATACCTTGTATTCATCACTGATCAACAGATGAGCTTCAGACCGATAATGCGAAGGCACGTAGCGTAAAATATTTCGCCTGTTATGGAGGTGGCTGAACTTTTGAACACCAAATAGTAACCGGTAGAGAATTTGTTGCACACACTAAAAATTGTAAAGGAGCTTTAACGCCTATTTTCGTTTCGTCTTCGTCATTTCCTTTACTGAATACATAACAGCCATCAACGATCACGTTTTAAATTTTTACATCAAGCACTTAAAAAAAAAAAAAAACGATCTGCATGTAGTTTTGTAGGTAACGATATAACATATAAGTGACTAGCTGACAAAGAAGACGTGTAAGCCAATCGTGATGATATTAATTTACCGCAAAGCAAAGTCGTACAGCATTTTAGACTCGAAAAACGGAGTTAGAATTTTCGGTTCAAAAAATCTCTCTTTTAAAATTTAGGAGTTGTATTGCATTGAAAAAGGAGTTCCTTCAACTGTACTCCATCAAAAATAAACGTTATTTTAACTCCATAATAATAATAATAATAATAATAATAAACACTTGTGGCTTGCTTGAAGTGCTCTGGAAGGCTATTCCATAGCTTCCGGGCACAAACTGAAAAGGCTCGATCGCGATATGACTTTAAATTAGACGGTGGAATCATTAAGTGGTTTAAACTTGATGAACGCAATGATCTTCCAGATGTATACCGGTGAAGTAGCTCACAAACATAATAAAGGGCTAAATTGTTTATGGCCGTAAACATGAGGAATAAAGTTTTAAAAATGATTCGTTGCTTAATTGGGAGCCAATGAAAGTCTTTCAACAAGGGTGTGATGTGGTCGAACTTACGGCCACATAACACAAAATAAGAGTTAAAGTCACTCTGGTATTAGATTCAAAGTACCGGTAACTCTGGCGCATTCAGTCCATTCATTTTTTGAAATCAAAAGAACACCATGCACAATGATTATAACATCTTTAATTGAATCAAATTTAGTTTGCTTATACAAAAACCAGTTTTGATTTTTAAAAGTGACATTAATGTAAAAATAATACTTTTTAAACGATGATTCTTGTTTTGATATTTTACAAAGACAAAAACATGTCATTCTTACATCTCACTACCTCCTGTCACAAGCATAATAAACTAGTGAGGTGGGTAATTTATCATAGAACCTTAGACAGAAAATGCTTTGTTGCAGATTTTATTTTTGGCCTTTAGAAGAGTCAATGTAATAGAGCATTGACATTAACCAAAAATTATTACTCTTTCAATTTTTTGGGAAAAACAATGGTCAGTAATGGAGCCATGAAAGGCAATCTTCCCAACGATGAAAGTCACAACCTTATGGGTCCAAATTTGAAGGGCATTGAGAATATACCAAATTTAATCTGATTAAATTAATGAATAAATAATAAATAATCTCACTCTTTAAAACTGTATCTGGCTTTACATGTAATGTTCAGAAGATTTTATCGGGAATGGGAACAACATATTATATTCAATACGGGAAGAAACACTACTAAATATTTTGCCTTAAAGGGGCACTGTTACTGCATGTTGGACATGCATTAGCTTTTGGACTCAAAAATTAAAATCATTAGGCTAATGTTTTTAAGTTGGGAGCGCTGGATTGAAAATCTTGAAAAATTCAAAATGACGGTGGCAATGGTTCTTGTAAAAAATGAAGAATCTCTGGGCAAGATAAATATTCGATTCCCCTAAAAGAGAAAAAGAAACAGCCATCAAAGGTTTATAAGACAACCCATGTCAGTGCTCCTTTAAGAAAACACAAGAATTAGGAGAGGGCAGAGATAAAATTGTTCACTGCCACTCTGGTACGCTGTGGCTTCACAACACAAAGATACTGTACTTTGCCCCACTTAGTGGGATACCTAATATTATAAACATAATGACGGGAGGAGCCTAAGTTCA